>NW_028161767.1:0-15000 GCF_964263955.1 Coregonus lavaretus
ATTTTCTTGTTTTTCTTCTTCTCTTCTTCTTTGTCGAGGCGGGCGGGGAGGGGTAGTGGTGGGTGTGTGGAGGGGAGCGGGGGGGGGGGGGGGGTTAAAGAGAGTGAGCCTGACTTCTGAAGGGTCTAGCAGCGGCTGCTTGATTCTCATTCACCTCTGCAGATCCACGTCAAAACACAGCCAGACCTTTTAAGGCGCCAGGCTTTGAAGTGAGGAGGAGAGCCTCTCAAATCCAAGCTCTCCGACACATATGCCCCGGCCTGAGAAATTAGCAGCCATACGTGTCTCCCTGGCCTCTTTGATGTCTCCCCTGGCCAGGCCGTTCTACTCCGCTACTCTCCATCCTCTCCCCTGGTTGTAACACAGAAACCAGACAGAATGCAATGCAGCCTGACTCCTAGATTAAGATGGTGATTTCAGTGGGATGGCAGCAGAAGCACAGTCGGACAGACTAGAGCACCTCTTGTCTAGGATTTTGTTCAGTTATAAGAACCTGCAAGAGTTTCTGCCTTTCTTGTTAACACTGTTTACTTAGCTCTACTAAGAAAAGCTCTGAAATTTGGAACACCAAGTAAAACAGTGAAACCCCTTAATCTCCTTATTCAGAAGGCAGTTCAATTCAGTTTTGCCAAGACTAGGTCCACATTGATAAAGGGGAAACGTCTCAGAGAGAAATAAGAGTACAGTACTTAATGAGACAGGAGGTTGGTAGCAATGGGCAGAGGCCAAATGGCATCAATGGGCAGAGGCCAAATGGCAGCAATGGGTAGAGGCCAAATGGCATCAATAGGCAGAGGCCAAATGGCATCAATAGGCAGAGGCCAAATGGCATCAATGGGCAGAGGCCAAATGGCATCAATGGGTAGAGGCCAAATGGCAGCAATGGGCAGAGGCCAAATGACATCAATGGGCAGAGGCCAAATGGCAGCAATGGGCAGAGGCCAAATGGCATCAATGGACAGAGCATTCATCTGCCCCTAGGGCAGATACAAGGGGGGGGGAAACAGCAGGGCCCTACTTTCTCCTTCTTAATACTTCCAGTTCCTTATGGTCCCTACAGTAGTCCTCAGCAGAACAGATGGGTCTGAGAAAACTAGGGTAGATAGGGTAAAGAGCAGACCCCTCCTTAGGACTCCCTACTCAGCAGAAGGCCTTGACAATACTCCAGTCTGCCCCAGGAGGAGAAAGTAAAGCTCCTTGGGAGATGAATCAGGAGTCTTAACCTCAACCACACAATGCTCTCTAGCCGCTCCCTGTACTCTACTAATGTAATCTGGCCTGATTTGATGGGTTTGATTAAAATGGAAGGGGGACACGAGCCGCTCTAAGAGGCTAAGACCCCAGCTGAGATATGCTAGGAGCCCCCCCCCCCCGCGTTCCAACAGGCCTGTCCTGTCCTGTCAAGACGGCTCAGTGATTAGCTCCAGACATAGAGTTTAAGGTCATTAATCCCTAGGCGTCTTGTCCCTTTCTTTCTATCTGCATCATTGGCACTTTCTCTCCCTGCAAGCAGATTGGGGAGACGACTGCTATTTTTGTAGCCTGGTGGTCACAGATCTGTGTTACTGTTGTGCTGATCTGTTTGTGTATGGGAGTTGGCAAGACAGCACAAACTGTTCTGGGATCAGGCTTCTATGGTTGAACATTCCCAAGGCTGATACAATGGAACGTTCCCAAGGCTGATACAATGGAAGTTGCGTGTTTAGATGACAAGGGAATATTTATAAATGAATAGGCCTGACACCTTAGACAAACAGATATGACTATCAGTGTCTCCCCATGAGGAAATCAGGTGTGTATTAAACGTTCGGCTCAGAGACACACTTCACCTTCTTGTCAGCTGCTGTTCAAACACACATCACAATGATTCCCTGTCATATCAATGTCACTGCAATGGGTATCAATTAAATGTCCCTGTCTGTCAACCATCATCACAGCTTCCTTCCACTGTGTGGATACAAAACCTGAGGAGGACCGTGGTTTGGCTTCAATAAAAAACAGTGTCTGTGTGAACTGTGAAGACACCTCTACACAGGGGTGGATTTAGAATTGTTTTCCCTTTTCACACCAGTGTGTGTTACTGTTTCCTCCAGGCCCCCTCTCCTCAGCGGTGGTGGGGTGTGTGTGCCTCCTCTCTAGGATGACTCCCGTTTAGAGGGCCTTTGTTGTGCCTTCGCCTGGAGGTGGGCGTCGGAAGTGATCGCAGATCTCTCTTCTCCTCCGTTTGGCATCTGACTACAATCAGAGAAGTTGTCGGGCAGGGAGAGGTGGTGTGTGTGTGTGTGTGTGTGTGTGTGTGTGTGCATAGAGATGGGTTAGGTTTCAGCTCCCCATCAGTCTGTAATGGTTGCCTGTTAGTGAGTTGAGTGAGGCAGGGGATAGGAAGGGCAGTGGGTGGCTGAGGGGTACCGGTGCTCCGCAGGCGGCCTGCCGCTTTGCTCAGATCTTATCAGAGACCAGAGAGAGGAGGTGGTTGGCGGTTGGTTCAAGGTCTGGGCCACTGGGCTGGGCTGGGAGGGCCGCTGGGCTGGGAGGGTCGGCTTCACGTGTCAGAGAGGAGAATGGAAGAAAGATTAATGGTGTGTTTGAAACAGGAGGCCTGATCCCTGTCGTCTCATTCCTCGCCCTGTCTATCAGGGAGGTGTGTGTGTGTGTGAGTGAGTGTATGTGCTAGCTAACTGTATGAGTATCACATGGAACAGGTAGTAGGGGATTTCTGTACCTCTCTCATGATTGGAGTGGCGTGTCGTATGTTGGGGTCATTGAGTGATGGAGTGGCGAGGAGACAGCAGCCTGGTCCAGTTGCACTCGCTAAACAGCTCTCCCATTCATAACACTGTCTGAACCAGGCCTCAGGAGTCAACCGCAGATGAAAAGAGCCCTAATGGACATCAGTGAGGCTCAACATGGCTACTAGCCCTCAGCTTTCACAAGCTATTATTTAATGAGAATGTGAACGGAACAGCTACATTTGGTTTTAATGTTAAACTAACCCCCCTTTGGTAGTTTCTGTCTGTCTTTAAGTTTTGAAAGTCCTTTGACATCACCCGTACTGTATGAAACATTTAGGGAAGAAAAAAATATGGCTTTTCCTTTTAGGGGGATTTGTGATGGAGAAGAAACATGTATGGAGAGGGTTAGGTCTGCTAGCAGCATGACATGACAGTGCTTAACTCCTCACGACATTCACAAAGTTTCTGTTGTATTTCCTAATCTAAGACTTGAGTTCACAACCACAGAGGATTGTCTCATAATTATTCCTAATTATCCCAGAAATGGTCCTACCATGTCACGACAGATCAGATCAAGGCCAGGGGAGGCTTAGGAGTTAGGAGAGGTGGTGTGTCTCTCTCTCTCTCTCTCTCTCTCTCTCTCTCTCTCTCTCTCTCTCTCTCTCTCTCTCTCTCTCTCTCTCTCTCTCTCTCTCTCTCTGTGTCAGTCTCTTGGACTATGTCAGGATTATTATCTTTGGCTGTGTGACACTTGGGCTTTGGTCCAGCTAGGCTTTACTAAAGGCTTTTCTCTTTTCTTAACGGGCCTGGAGAAAAGGTTCCAAGGCTTACCTTTCAGTTACATTGTTGATCTCAGTTACATTTGGAATATAGCCGATAATTCAAGGCATCTCTTTACATTACAATTGCAGACCTAGGTAACTACAAGATAACATGTGTAAATACCTTGTACTATGTAGATAATTACAGATAACTACATAGCTCTTACCACAGTGTTTTCTAGATTAACACAAAAGTAAGCAAAAATGGTTTGTTGTACAACTTCATAACTGCATGCGTGTACTTATTAGCTTGTCACAGGGTAATTACTTGGAGTTATTGATCTTCTGTAGATTTTGGTATGTGAGTTACAGTTATACAAGGAAATACAGTTTGAAGTAATATAAAATAAATACAAATTCTAGGTTGTGCTTTTGAGCAAGTTTTCGTATTGTTGAACATGTTTTTTCTTTGATTAGGCTACATCAATGTTTATACCAGTCTGTAAATGTTTAGGCCTAATTTACATGCAGAAGCTGAATGTGTGAGATTCCCTGGTTTCAGAGTGTTTACTAAGCAAATAAATGAAGTAATAAAGTAATGTAATTTAAGATTAAATTAATATGTTTTGTGCCGGAGTGCTTGCCTCAGGGGTCCATGAGAAGGCTGGGTAAAACCGTCAGGGTTGCCAGATTGTGAGGAATACCTTTCTAATTAACACTGTTTTCTAACTTAATTTAATTGGGGAGAGCAGCTCAGGGACAGGAGGGAGAGTGAGATTGTGTGTGTATGTGTGGCGTGTGTGTGTGTGTGTGTGTGTGTGTGTGTGTGTGTGTGTGTGTGTGTGTGTGTGTGTGTGTGTGTGTGTGTGTGTGTGTGTGTAGGTAGGAAGCCATGTGATGACAAGGTCCATGGTGGAAATGAATGCGTGAGAGTCTGTTGTATTGTAACTGTTCAACAGCCCCAATCATCTCACCTTACACACAATCAGACTGAGGCCTGGTACCTGGCTCTTTGTGCCTCCACCACAGAAGCACCAGCACATCTCCCAGTCCCCACAAGGTTGTTTTGTTGTGTTGTACGAACAACAAATCCCAGACTAGATTGGGTTTTCCTCCTTTACTTTCCCTATGGGGCTTCCATTCAACCTCTTTTTTTGGCTTTCGTCACCATAGTTATAAGCATTTGTGGTGTAAACATGTTGACAAATGGTTCTTTGTTGAACTTTGTTGCCGGCGACATTTATTCAGTAACAAAGCAGTTACTTGAGCTGGCTCACTGGGCTTGCTTTTTCATTCAGAGTAGTGATCAATTGTCTGCACGCCAGCCAGCAAGCCAGCCTGCCCCCAGCTCCAACGCCCCATCGCCCCGCTGCCCCCCCCCAGCCCCGCGGCCCAGTGGCCCGGCCAGTAGCCCACCCATGACGGGGGGCTTCTCTCCATGAAGGAACTTATTTATAATTGCAACTGAGGCAAGGTTTCCTAAAAGCATTCTCTAGCGCTTAATGAAGTTTACTGGCACACCGGCAGGGCCGAAGACTGTAGCCAAAAGGTTTAGTATTCTTTAGTAACATGTTAATATGATTTGTCTTGGCATACGGCACAGAAAAAATGGGAATTGGCATGGCGAGTAGCCATGAGCCTGAATCCCAATGCCAAATTTGTTGTCAATGTGTTTTACTTTGAAGGGAGGAGGGGTTGGAGGCATATAATGTAAAATGTAATTAAGTCCCATTGTTGTTGCGTCTCTACAGGGAGGGTTAGAGTGAGGCTTTGAGTGAGGGTTGTATAATTATGAATGATATTTCCTCTTTGGCCCTGAGATACTTTTGTCCCTGCCGCCAAATTATATTTGCTCCACACACCCTGGTAAGATGTGAGATAATCTTTGACCTGGATTGTCATCACCTGCATTCACCAGTCAAAGACTCAAAGCCAAAACCCTTCTCTCATTCATTTAGCTCCATTCACTTAAAAGCCCTGCGTCTCATAAGCGCCCTTGCTAACACGATGATCACTGAAATGGCCGCCCTGCTAGCTGAAAGGCTGAGGTGGTCCCATCAGCGTAGTGTTACAGCTATGTACCTGGCTCCCCAAAGCCCTGTGCCCTTGTCTCCGCGGCCCTGCTCACTGTACCTATTGAGAAATGTATTAGTGATGGTGCTATGCTAGGCTAAGATCTAAAGCAGTGAAGCAGGGTGACCTGTGAGGGTTTGGTGACGGTGTGAATGGGCTCCGCAGGCCTGAGTGCTCCCTCTCAGTGGATGTCTCACCTGACCCAGCCCAGACCCAGCCAGGTAGTAGACAAGTAGCACAGCACAGATCAGCCTTTCATAGGCCCCCGTTCAGGGGCTTCAACCTGCAATGAAGGCACCATTTGATCCCCTTGAATTCCCATGAAATCGCTCTCTTTTTGATTCCCTCTTAACTCGCTCTCCGCGCTTTCCACTTTGTTCAGAACGCAGGGTCAGGTTTCCTGCCATGAATGATGGTGTGTGCGTTTAGGAGAAAATTGGTTTACCTCAAAAACGATAAGCCTAAAATGATTAGGCTTTTGTAGCCTAGTCAGAAATAAATAGCCTACAGCATTTCAGATTTGAAAGATTTTGATCTAGATTTAGTTTTTAAACAAATATCATGATAATACTGATAATACTGTATCAGTGAATGGAGCTGCTCTGAACATCCACTGCTGCTTCTGTAGCCTATACTTTTCGCTGGTTGGCAGCATAACAGCTGTTAAATATTTTGTTGTAAATAAACCAATGGCTCCAAAATGTACACATGCTTTTAAAATAACTATTATCAACAGATCATTTCACCTGTTCCTCTGGATCCCACATAAACCCTACTGAATTCTGTGTGTGTGTGGTCAACATCCTCTACAGTTCTGTCAGTGAATGAGCCCCCCCTCACCCTAACGCCACTACGTGACCCTCTAACCAAGTGTCTTGTGACTATAAATCTGTTGCTCTCCGATAAGTGCCTTATTATTGTAACAGAAGGTCAGTGAGCTGTGTGTGTGTGTGTGTGTGTGTGTGTGTGTGTGTGTGTGTGTGTGTGTGTGTGTGTGTGTGTGTGTGTGTGTATGTGGGTGTGTGTGTGTGCGTGCGTGTGTGCGCACACATGCCTGTGTGTCTACTGGCCTGTGTTTGTGCGCCTGTGTGTGTGTGTGTGTGCCTGCGTGTGTCTCTCTGTCTCTGTGTGGGCTGACTGGGTCTGTCTGAGGGATGATGAGGCTAAATGATGTGAATAGACCTGGCTGACTGGCTGGCTGTGGACTTCAGAGCAAATTACAGGTTTGTTTAAAGGCTGATTATCCCCTGGTGTAATGAGCAAAGTGCACCCATAAATGTACCCAGTGCAGCCGCCTCCAGGCAGCAGGGACACCATGTTTCTCTAGAACACCCCTCTTTAACTGCCTGGGAGGATGGTGTTTAAGGAAATTACACCCCAGGTACTAGACACACACTCCCAGGCTGTGTCCCAAATGGAACCCTATTCCCTTTATAGTGCACTACTTTTGACCAGGGTCCATGGGGCTCTTGTCAGAAGTTGTGCTATGTATAGGAAATAGGGTGCCATTTGGGACGCATAATCCAGGCTATACGCTAATTCATGCCCTTTTCATCACTGTTGTCCAACGGATTCCTACTGCGAGCTTTGTTTGGGTAATTATTGCTTTAAACACCATTATTAGTAGAGGGAGTGCAGTGAAGCAGGGGGTTGCTATGGAGTTGTAGCTATTAGTAGTTTAGCGGAGACATTTAACTGAGATGAAAATACGTTATTTATCATCAGATGAGAGGAAGAGAAAAGCCCTTATTGATTAACACCCATTATTAAAGGAGTATAGACAAGGTTAAAGTCCTACTCCAGTCTCCTTTTCACCTCATTTAACACCTGATTTACTTAACAAAAGGCACATCCCAATAGGGGGTTCAGGTGCCTCCTGACATGGCATAAGCTCCTCTATTGTTCCTCAAGCAAGGGGGAGGCCGATGACAACAGCGGGCACCATCAGACCAGTCCTTGAATGCCCTAATCCTTGAAGTTTGCAGTTGTGTCAAAAAAACACTATTTTGCTCAAAACATATTTAGTGTGTGTACTTTACTGTATTTATACTTGGGATATTGCTTTTCAACAGGAAAAGTTCAAACATCTTTAAGACATGCCAGGCCCAGCAGATAAAGTACAGATTATTGACTGCATATTATGTGAATGCATTTAAGTTATCCAGTGTTTAGGATAGACACGGTTAACAATGCCAGGAGATAAATAGTGGATTAAGAATAGATTTAGATCTATAACCTCATAACTGAAATGCATTCAGATGAGTGCATGCAAGTACGTCATATATAATCCATTGTTACCATATGATTTTATGATCACAACCACTGGCTGATTTGTTATTTTCAGGGGATTTACACAGCTAGCTTCCATACTTACCTTCTTACTTGACACATCACCAATGTAGACAGAGAATGAAGTCAATCCCTGTGACCCAGATCACAGAGAAAGCATTTCCTGACATGTGTCAATGCCCTTCCTGGCCTGAACCCATGTATCCATGGCCAGTTCAGCATGGGTGCTCATGGCACTCTCTCTCCAACACCAGGAACTGAGAGGGCTCTTAAAGTCGATGCCAGTTGCAGTTGCCCACCACACTGCCAGCCTGCCCCACTGCCTCCTACTCTTTTCCCCTCTGACAGTGTTCGGACGGGGGCCGATGCAGGGCTGCAGGTGGAAAGTGTGTCACTGGAGCCTCAGGGACCATGGACACACCAGGCTGTTCCTGTGTTGTACCCACCCCAACCTGGGTCAGGCTGCCTCCCTGCCTGGGAAAGGCCTGTGGAAGAGGCAGACCTGGGCTCAAATTCTATTTTAAATCTTTGAAATACTTTCAGTGTTTGCTTTAGTCTGCGTGGAGTGCCAGATGGGCAGGGTTTGGGGTATTTGAACCCAGGTCTGTGTGGAGGAGGGATGGAGCAGAACCAGGCCCAGGAACCAAGCCCAGAACCTCACAGCTATCTGTTCCACAAGCATAGATCAAAGTGATGGGGCTGGCATATCCACATGGGCCCTCATACTCATCACAGCGCCTTGCTCTACCAGCTGTTGAACAGGAACAGCCCCACTCCACCCAGCCTGGTTGGGGGAGAGGAGAGGGGCTGGCTGGTGAAAGATTCATAGGCTGGATGTGCCACTAACTCTTGCATGATTGATGCCCTGCGCCGCTAATATGTCCAGACTCAAAATCACACAAGAGAAGGAACATATTTAAAAACATAATCTTGTTCATTTTCTTTTTTCTCTCTCTCTCCCAGCCAGCAGTGAGTTTGGCCCATGTACAGTACAGTACTGTAGTTATGGCACACCTTCTGACATGTCACTCACTCTTGTGAGCAGCTCTCCAGCACTGTTTGGCAGTAGTTTGGATGCTTACAGTACAGTACCCTTCATTGGCCACTGTGGCACAGCAAACTGTGTACATACTGTACTGTAAGTTAGTAGTTTGTTCTGGCCTAGGTCCCTTGTTGTCAGTGTAGAGGAGGGGAGGTATGACGTTGTAGACCCAAGGCCTCCTGTAGACTCCCTGGGTGGGCTGACTGACTGACTGACTGACTGACTGACTGGCTGGCTGGCTGGCTCACTGACTGGCTGACTGACTGGCTGACTGACTGACTGACTGACTGACTGGCTGGCTGGCTGGCTCACTGACTGGCTGACTGACTGACTGGCTGGCTGGCTGACTGACTGACTGACTGACTGACTGATTGACTGGCTGGCTGACTGGCTGGCTGACTGACTGGCTGACTGACTGGCTGGCTGGCTCACTGACTGGCTGACTGACTGACTGACTGACTGGCTGGCTGGCTGGCTGGCTCACTGACTGGCTGACTGACTGACTGACTGACTGGCTGGCTGGCTGTCTCACTGACTGGCTGACTGTCTGACTGACTGACTGGCTGGCTGGCTCACTGATTGGCTGGCTCACTGGCTGGCTGACTGACTGACTGACTGACTGACTGACTGCCTGGCTGACTGGCTGGCTGACTGGCTGGCTGGCTCACTGGCTGGCTGACTGGCTGACTGACTGACTGGCTGACTGGCTCACTGGCTGGCTGACTGGCTGACTGACTGACTGGCAGACTGGCTGGCTGGCTGGCTGGCTGGCTGGCTGGCTGGCTTGCTGGCTGGCTGGCTGGCTGGCTGGCTGACTGGCTAGCTGGCTGGCTCACTGGCTGGCTGGCTCACTGGCTGACTACCTGGCTGACTAGCTGGCTGACTGACTGACTGACTACCTGGCTGACTGGCTACCTGACTGACTTACTACTTGGCTGACTGGCTGGCTGGCTGACTGGCTGACTACCTGGCTGGCTGGCTGACTGACTGACTACCTGGCTGACTGACTGGCTGTTTGGCGACTACCTGGCTGACTAGCTGGCTGACTGACTGACTACCTGGCTGACTGGCTACCTGACTGACTGACTACCTGGCTGACTGGCTGACTACCTGGCTGGCTGGCTGACTGACTGACTACCTGGCTGACTGACTGGCTGGTTGGCTGACTGACTGGCTGGCTGACTACCTGGCTTACTGGCAGGCTGACAGACTGACTACTTGGCTGACTGGCTCGCTGACTACCTGGCTGACTGGCTGGCTGGCTATCCCTGCTGCTGTAGTCCCTAATAGTTGTCTCTCCTCATATATATTAAGTTGAGTGGTTACTGACATTTCAAATGGCAATTCATAACACAACCCCCAGTATTATTAGTACAACTGAAAGGGTGGTTCCCACTTCCCAGTGTATAAATTATAGCTACTATACCAGTATTTAACCAGTATTTATATATCAATATATTCTATTGAGTTCAGAGTTTTTTCACACCTCTGAATAACAACAAGGCCCCAAACTTTAGTTTATTGCTGACATATGATGTTTTGGTGCTGTATGACTGAGACATTCTGGCCAGCCCATCTAATTTATTTATCTTTTCAATAAAGTCTCTCCAGGGAGAAGGAGGTGTAGGGAGACAGATATGCGAGGCCCTTTGGCCGTCTGTGACTGTCTACTCATTAATTAGTCCAGGGAATTCCACCAGGCCGGCCGTGTTCTGAGGGGGAGTAGAGGTACCAGATGGACCCTAGGAGGGGGGTTCAGAAGACAGGGAAACAAAACGGACAGAAAGAAGAGAGAGAAAGAAGAGAGAGAAGGAAGAGAGAGTAGAGAGAGAGAGAGCGAGAGGAGAGAGAGAGGGAGAGAGAGAGAGAGAGAGAGAGAGAGAGAGAGAGAGAGAGAGAGAGAGAGAGAGAGAGAGAGAGAGAGAGAGAGAGAGAGAGAGAGAGAGAGAGAGAGAGAGAGAGAGAGAGAGAGAGAGAGAGAGAGAGAGAGAGAGAGAGAGAGAGAGAGAGAGATAGAGAGAGAGAGAGAACAACAACAATTGCAGCATCGTCAGTATAGGCAAAAATAAAAAGAACACTCCCTCCCTCCTTCTCCTCAATCCCCAGTACCAATCCTTTAGCAGTGTGCCAATGTGCCCCTAATAAGGTTTATTTATAAAACGCTATAAAATGTTATCAAACTGCTATCAAACTGAATTTGTGTTATTCTGTGGGAGAACATTGTCATAATCTGTCCATAAAACCAGCTAGACTGTGTTTGACCCATAAACCCTGTTTGTATGCTCATAAATCCCCCTCTCTACCCCCTCTACCCCGTAGTAAACACCAAGCTAAAGAAGCTTAAGAAAAGATAAAGAAATGAATTTGTTTCTCAATGAATGAATATAGTTAATGTTTTATTTTTTTCAGTTCATATGCTCCTTGATTTGATTTGCTGTTATTGTTATTTTTGACACTTAATCTTTTATGGGTTTGAATTCTCCAGAGTAAAAGGGAAGTGGCATTTTGGCATGGCTATTAGACATAACATTATACCAACATGAGTTATACTGTTGTTCATTTTTGGGGGGGGATATTCATTAAATTGTTTTTACTTAAACAAAGTTGTTTTGCATTGAGGTGGGTAAACATTAAGATATTTTATGCCCGATAATCCCACAGAATATATACGATTTGGGGGTATTATTGTTGAGTAGTATCCTAGTCCTTGTCTTGAATGTTAATGCATGCATCTACACTGTCCCTGACCACTAAACAGCTGGGCCTCTCTCCTCCATTTTGCAGACCACAGAATTCCTATCTATTATATTATTTTTCAAAGAATGTAAAAAGGGGAAAGAGAAGCCAGCAAAAATGAGAGACAGAGATCGAGAGCGAGACAGATATGAGGGAACAGAAGACAGAGACTGAGACAGTCCAATAAAGTCTATGAGAGGAAGCAGGTGGGAAAGACAATTATAGAGTGAAAGAGAGAGAGAGAGAGGGAGAGAGGGAAGCTCTCCAGCAGGCAGCTTTGAGTGGTCTGTGACAGCAGCATGCTCCTACTCCGACCATACGGCCTGTCTCTTTAGCTAACAACACACACACACACACAAACACATACACACTGTGTCAACAGTCTTCCTAGCTGCTCGGACCATACGGCCTGTCTCTTTAGCTAACAGGCCAGCTGTATAGGGAATGTCCCTGGGCCTGACACTTTGACACGGGGCGCCACATTGACAAATAGCTGGAGTTTTCACCTCCTGCCACACTGTCTGCTTCCTGCTAAATCAGTTGGTGCTGACTGTATGAAGGGAGTGACAGATCTGCTGTCAGAGCGGGCCGGGCCGGGTGGAGGCGGAGGGGAGGCTGCTGATCGAGGTCTCTCTGGGTGGTGGGCTCCAACAGAGGGAGTGCGAGAGCCTTTTGCCCAGCCTGGGCTCAGCCTGGACAGGACAGGATACTCCTCATGGTTCATGGTGTATGTGTGTGTGTGTTTGTGTGTGTGTGTGTCTGCAGCCGTACTGTACTGTAACTCCCAGCTGAGAGGGCTTGTCGGTCTTGTATCTGGGCGGCACTGCTGAGGTTGCAGCACGGTGTGGCGCTGTAGCAGACAGACACATCCGCATTCTGAGGCTGACTGAGGCTTGGTTAGGTTAGGAGGACTGTTGATTGTGTGTGTGTGTCTGTGTACTGTGTGTGTGTGTGTGTGTGTGTGTGTGTGTGTGTGTGTGTGTGTGTGTGTGTGTGTGTGTGTGTGTGTGTGTGTGTGTGTGTGTGTGTGTGTGTGTGTGTGTGTGTGTGTGTGTGTGTGTGTGTGTGTGTGTGTGTGTGTGTGTGTGTGTGTGTGTGTGTGTGTGTGTGTGTGTGTGTGTGTGTGTGTGTGTGTGTGTGTGTGTGTGTGTGTGTGTGTGTGTGTGTGTGTGTGTGTGTGTGTGTGTGTGTGTGTGTGCGTGTGTGTGTGTTTGTACCAGAGTGGTTTAAGAGTCGCTAGCTAGCTGGCTGTTATTATGGGGTCCTTATTGATTAATCCCCATGCCTGTATAACCTCCAACTCACTTTGAGGTGTCCCCGGTGTGCCTGCTCTCTCCCTCTGCATCTTCGGCAGCAGCAAAAACACTGTGATTAATGCCCATCTCCAGAGTACAGCCCACCACACACACACCCACACACCACCGCCCGCCATAGAGCAGTGTGTCAGGCCAGATTTGTCAGCTCACAACTATAGATTATTTTATGTCTGCTGAACTTTGGGAGCCACTGGTGCCTCCAGTGTCTATAGTGCAGGATTGTTAAATCTCTCCTCTCCTCTCCCCCTTCCCCTTCCCCTCCAGACCCCTCTCCTGGGTGAAGAGATGCCAGATGCATTAAACAACCCACTTAATAGATAAGATACAGTATGCTTGACTTTCCTTTTTCATCCCCTCCCTCCCCATCCCCCCATCCCTTTCTCCTCCACTCCTCCCCTCATATCTCCTGCTGCTGAGATGGAATTGGATCAAAGAGGGGGGGGGGGGAGAGACTCCCTCATTGGGTTTTGTTGAAATATTTATAGGTCAGGGTTGACTGGCTAAATTGAATATCTATGCCGATCTCACTTGCCTGTTTAACTTGCGCTTAGGCAAATATGTTTCCTAGGTGATAACCTTTTATGTACCAGTCTGACTTCATTGAAATGCATAGAGATAAAAATGTGTCACACTTCACAGAGGCAGCTAGGCTGCCGACGTCTCGGCTCGATTATTCAAATGATAATTGACCTCCACCTATAGCTGCTTATAAGCTTCTATAAATATTCTGTAGTCAATCACTCCATCCACTGTTTGAGATAGGGAGAAAATCCAGTTCTGTCATTTACATTATAAACCACTGGTGAATGTCAAGTACCCCGGGCAAAGCTATTTGGTGGAGAAGAATGGGAAGAAAATATATGACCAATTATTATTTCCAATCTTTTTAATAATTTAAATGCTGTTGATGTGTGAATTACTGGCAGCATAGCTCTCAGTCCTCTGCGCTCGGTTCGTTCGGGTTATTTTCTTCCTAACAAATTAGTTGATGTTAATCTTCATATATAATTTTCATTTCTCTGATATAATGGCTTCTAGTGGCTTGCTGTCAAAGGGTGATAAATTGACAACCGCTGTCACAGCACTGAAATCAACAATGCGGAAATGTTTTGCTGTGTGGGTTGCCAAGACACAGACAAAGGAAAAAAAGTAATCTTCTTCAGCGTTCTCTGTAGAGGGTACTCATAGTAATGAATGAATACACAAATGCACACGTGCATGCATGCTCGTGCGCACACACACTCTACATAAATATGAATATGATCAATTCATGCTTATACCATTTTTCGATTCCCATTTTACAGCTAAGTAATCATAGTGAATATTCAATATGAAAGCCATTTCATAAAAACCATCAATACCATAGCTATTATTCTCCCCTGAAAGCTAATATCGTCGTTGAATCTCCCTCTAAATGCCTAATACATTCCACCGTTAGATCTACTGTACTAAGTGTGAATGTGTGTAAATGTTGTCAGTAGTTTCATCGGTGAAAACACATTAGCCAGGGGGCCGATTTGCATAGATTTCAAAAGGAAGGCGTCAGGCTCCTGCTCAGCTCCACTCAGCTCCACTCCGCGTCTCAACGAGGCTTGTTTGTTTAAAGTCAGCCAAAGCTCTATAATTAGCAGTGTTTAATTATGGAAATGGCTGCTGAGGAGAATTTCAAACACACTCCTTCCCCAGATCATTAGTTACACAGGGAGGGCGAAAGGAAAGAAAAAATATGAAATGCTTTCAGCAATGAAGGGTTCATATTTCAAGCTTATAGCTACTAAAAGGGTGTACTCAGAAAATCAATTTTATGAAAGTCCGTTCAGCACTAAAGGGAGTTCCATGCAACTAAGCAATTTTGAAATAATGTCGGCTGGTCCTGATTCATGGTTGGTAACAGGACTTTGCTCTCCTTGCCTGAGACATTATCCTCTAAGCCCAGTTCAAAGGTCAACCCCTGGTTTAAATCAACCTCTGTTTAGCATAACTCGATTCTTAACGGGCTGCCGGCAATCCAGCGCTGAATAGATAAGTAGTGTTTCAAGAGGGATCGGTGT
>NW_028161767.1:20000-50000 GCF_964263955.1 Coregonus lavaretus
CGGCCACTTAGACAATAGAGAGGGATGAAGGGAGAGGGAAAAAGAGGAGAGAAAAAAAGAGTGAATGTGTTTCCACAAAACACTGTCAAGTGGTGGCCACTGGCCAGCCACGCAGATCACACTCCCCCACCCTCTGACCTTGTCACCAGATTCAGGGGAGAAGCTGCTTCTGAGATCAGTGGAATCTAAATGAACTAGTGCTGCTGGGGTTGAACGGTGGAGGTTTTTACACATCTAGAATGCCCCTGGCTCCAGCTCAGGTCTCAACGAGAGAAGGGTGCGGTTGGAAGGGAATTTCAGGACCAGTGGTGTGGGTTAATTAACCTCATATTAAGAGGTACATTGGAAAAGGGAGTCAGCTGGGTTTTTATTGTGACACTATCTTTTCCTCTGCGGCAGGCAGCTGAATTTCTCACTCTTACCATTTGCCAGTATCTATATTCACATTTCACAGCACTGTCATGGACTTTTTTGAGGTACAGGAATGATTAATGATAAGTGTCCAATATTTCTTTAGAATTATACAACCATTGACAGTTCACAAGGGGTCAATGAAAGATCTTTAAAATACAAAAGAAATCTCATCCATCCACCCATCCCTCAATTTTGTCATGTTTTTTCTAAACTCTGTTTTAATCTGGTACAGTAGTTTAAAAAAGGAGAACATGAATCATGCAGATCCTGCAGCCTACCAGAGCTTCTCCAGTTTCCCACTAATTCTATTACGATGGAGTTATTTTTAAAAGTCCCTTTTCTAAACATTTACTGTCAGGAGAACACTGGGAGCTGCTGTTCCTCATGCTTTGTTTGTGTTGTGGTTGTGGTTGCGTTGGGGTTGAACGCAGAACCCGCCTGCCACCAGTAAGCCAGTGGCGGATACACAGACCGCCATGCCAGGATTAAAATTAGTAACAAATTTAATATGTTCTGCGCTGGCATCTGAGGGGCCTCGGCAGAGTGCATAAATGTGCCGATAGATTGTCGTGGGGTCTCTTCGGAAGACCACAATGACTGAGGCAGAGTTTAGAAACTCAATTGAAAGACAGAGAAAAAGGGCAGTGAATTGCAGAGCAGATGTGGATAAGAGAGAAAGAGAGAGAGAAGGGGAGAGAAAAGCAAAGCAGTGGGACTATAGCTAACCCAGGACCACCAACACAACACAAGCTGTCTGAGCCTCAGAACACACAATATGTTCCTTCCTCACTGGGAAGAGAAGAAGTGAACACGTCCCCCTTTCATTGCTCCACGCTCGCTTTCCTATCCCCCTATCCTCCTTATCCTGACAGTATGACCACAACCTCACTACCCCAAACTATTAGCATGACCTAAATAACAGAACCATGCTCCTGTTAATTACATAATAGCTGGGACATATGATTTATGGCTTTCATTTTAAGGATCACTAACCACCATAACTCCTAATACAGGGGAAAATATGTGTTTTCAGTAACACGGCCCTCCCATAACGCCTTATTAAAGCATGGAAAATAACATATTGGTGCAATAAATCTACATTTCAAACTAGACAGCTTAAAACACAGAGCGAGATTACCGAAGGGCCAATTGTGAATGTGAGAAATGAAACAGAGGGATTAGATGTTACTCTAGCTTTGGTATTAAGACAGTACGTTTGGTTTAATACTGTTTAAGTAATTTATTCTATGAATAGTGCTTTATTTTCAGATCTCTCTTCTTTTATTTTTGTTCTGTGTTCCATTGCCCAAATCATCGATCACATCACTTCTCTTCTCCCCACATCTGAAAAATATATCTAATAAATGTATGAGTTTTCTTGAGTGAGAACTGGATGAATGTATTGAATGTTTCATATGTTTGTAGGGAATGATTCTATGATGTTTGAATTTGGATTTTGTCAGTGGGAGATCTGTCACCCAAACCTTTTGAGGTGGTCAAACTCAAACATTTATCCTTCACCCTCAGCCCCTGTATGTTTTTATAGCCTAGCAAAGCGTAAATGTTTTCTCATGCGTGCTGCAGTTTTATTTATTTGGAAATACATATTCTAGCATGTTCTGACTGACAGAGAATACACTTTTAGAAAACACTGTCTCAAATTCTATCATAAGCAAATATGTTTGCCTTGATCAACTAAATCCATGCTATGCCCATATTTCTTCAAAACACTCCTCTGTGTGTTTGTACTGTGTGTCTTACCCTTTGCTAGTACTTCTGAGGGAGAGCGCAGGTAATTTGTGATGTAGTTCTCACGCTGACCAGTAGAGGGAGATCATTTATTTATTTCTGCCTTTTAACACAGAAAGGCAGCAGCATTTGCCTTGTGCCTTCTGATAGCCTAGTCCTTCCTTGATTATGAATAATTCCAAAGAAATGTGTCACTTAATATTCTTAGACAACCACATGAAGGAGCACAGTAGGTCTTTGAAGGCTCATTGATAATGGAGGAGATAAGCATGTGTTACTGTTCCTTCCAGGACCAGATTCCTCAGGAACAGGTCATGGGCGCTGATTAAAAGTGACTTTACGTCAGGCCGTAAATATTTGTCAGCCCACCTTTGAAAGGCAGGCGAGCCATGGCTTTTTCTTCTCTGCTCACTTACCACATGAAGGTGCAAATGGAAACGCTTAGAGGTTGGGAGCCGCATCAGTCATAGCTGGAATAAGACGGCCAATAAAAAAGGAGGCGTAATTATGATGCTCCGTCATTGGACACAGCCCCGGGGTCCTTTTGGGCCTCTTTAGCTGTGTGTGCTGAGAGAGAGAGCGAGAGAGAGAGAGAGAGAGAAAATCCCACCCGTGAATAATGGGACCTGTTTTTTATGAAGAGCTGAGGCTGTGTTTAAGAGCGAACTCTGACAATGTGTGGTCTGTCTGTATGTCACCTCCCTCCCTCCTCCTTCCCTCCTCCTCCTCCCCCTCTCCTGCCCCCTAGGCCCCAGCAGTGTGTGTGTGAGGAGCTAGCTGTTTACCTTGCTCCTTTAGAATGTGCAGCGTGTCGTGACTACCTCTCTTAGATGCCTCTCAGGGCTGGAGGAGTGGATGGTTCCAACACTGCGTCATGACTACAGGCGTGCTACCACGACAACGCCTGATTTTTTTCTCTTCCACCGTGGTTGTTGTTGTTGTTGTGAGGTTGTTTAGTATTTCTTGCTCTGTGAGAGCCCTGGTTTCTGTGTGGTAGCTGCAAGCAGTGACATTTTCCAGTGCTGATGGCCTGATGATAATTTTAGAAGTCAAAGTCAAAGGAACCTATTTATTTAGCATAACAAGCTTGAAGATTACTACCACAGTTTCCTCCTTTCCAGCCAATACCAAACCAAATGTGCCAATAATTGTAGTATCTCTCAGCTATCTGATATCTAGAATAATCAAACGTAACAACAGTAGCATTTCTAGAATACACATGGTATCCCCCACCTGAGCAGAGCATATTTCCACTCCATTAGTTTTGTTTGGCATGCAGGAAGGGGAGGAGAATGAGGAGGTTGACTGACTGGGTCACAGCAGGGCTGTGTTACAGTATGTCTTCAACACGCTCCTCTCCTCCGTCTCGGCTTGGGGCCTGCCTCTCTGTGTGAAGCCCCTGCTCCAGGATTAGACACTGGGGTGCAAGTCAAATGATTGTTCCATCTAATAGAGAGAGATCTTCACCTGACTGACGTTTAAATCAGCAGCACACTTTATATATGCTACAGTGTCCTCAGAGATTATATGTTTCTAAAGGTGCAATAACATCAGAAACATAGGCCCTACAGTATCTTAACGATTACAGAGCTCATAAGATTTACAGAATAAAAGATTCCTTGGAAAGTGATAGTCAAACTGAGAATAACATATTTTGCCTGTTTAAACACATATTTGCCTATATATTTCTACCTTGAATATAACATGCGCACAAATGTATGATCGGTCGTAAGTCAGGTGAATAAAACCAACATTATGTCACTCCACCCCTAGCCTAATTCCCACTTCAATAAATCACTACTTGTATCCTGTTAATACCTTGTTTGTGCATGTATCCCTGTATAACCTTGATTGTATCATCTCATCTGTACATTGTTTTGTATCTGGTCCTGGCAGGCTTCACCATGGTGTACTATGTATGAGACAACGAGGGGTGCTTTCTCCTGGGTCGTAGGAGCACAGAGACATGGTAGTGGGATTTATACCTCTGAGATTGTGGTGAGAGCTGTGACATGATACACCCTGTGTGCTAGTCAAACGGAGACTCAACAGCAGGCCTTAAAGCCCAACAGATGACTGACATAAAGGGGAAGAAAACAGAAGTAGAGGGGAGATTAAATAAGAGATGGGGGGATTATTGAAAGGCATTAAAATGACACAGAAGATTATTCCGACGTTGGCAAGCAGCAGCCAGCCAGAGACAGTCTGCTCAAGGTCACGGACTGGCTGAGACTTGCAACCTCAGAAGACAAACAGAAAAGAACAACAAGACAACACGAAAGAAGACAAAAAGAAAAGAACAACAAGACAACACGAAAGAAGACAAAAAGAAAAGAACAACAAGACAACAGGAAGGAGATAAACAAAGAATAACAACAAGACAACAGGAAGGAGACAAACAGAAAAGAACAACAAGACAACAGGAAGGAGACAAATAGAAAAGAACAACAAGACAACAGGAAGGAGACAAACAGAAAAGAACAACAAGAAAACAGGAAGGAGAAAGAGACTCTGGTTATGTCCCAAATAGCAGCCTATTCCCTATATAGTGCACTCTATTCTCTATATAGGGCCTATAGGGCTGTGGTCAAAAGTAGTGCACTACATAGGGAATAGGGTGCCATTTGGGACTTATACTATGTTTGTTGTGAAGCAGGTACATTTACATTTTACATTTACATCATTTAGCAGACGCTCTTATCCAGAGCGACTTACATTATTATATATATATATATATATTTTTTTTTTTCATACCCCCTGTGGGAATCGAACCCACAACCCTGGCGTTGCAAACGCCATGCTCTATCAACTGAGCTACATCCCTGCCGGCCATTCCCTCCCCTACCCTGGACGACGCTGGTCCAATTGCGCGCCGCCCCATGGGTCTCCCGGTCACGGCCGGCTACGACAGAGCCTGGATTCGAACCAGGATCTCTAGTGGCACAGCTAGTACAATGTGGCGATTCAGCCTCTCCAAATGAGAGCTTCTCTTGTTCTTGGTCTATCCCTCCATGGGGTTCTATTTTCCAATGTTCCCTTTGTGTTCTTCTCATATTTTGTGATTGGGACTTCTTGACCCTTCTTATTACCATATGTAGTCCATCACCAGTGCAGCCTTTCAACACATTACAGCCAATGTGGCATTTGAGAACCTTGCAGATGTGGCCATATGGAACCATCTAGAGTGTGAGGATGATCTAAGAAGGGGTTTAAAACAGACCCTTTGGGTGCTTTAGTTTAATACCTCTATAAAACAATGTTTCTCTTGTGCATAAAGACCCTAATCCCCAGTTTACATCTAGGCCAGTCTTTTTAGCCCAGCCGGGCCCTGCCATTGCGTCAGTATGCAACACAGGCATTCAGAGTTATGAAAGCACCGTTATTAGGCCTAGTTACAGGGTGACCCGCCATATAGTATCACTGTTCTCCCATTCACAATTACCCAGAAGCTGGCTAGCTGAACTAAGCTGAGAGATGAGAGATGAAAGGAGTGAACAGGACCTACTGTATTGTACCCAGCCACAGAGGAGGCCTATATTCCTATAGAGTTACACCATGTGTCAGGTCAGAGGACTCTTCAAACCCCTGTTCTTGGTCTCAGAGGGGAGGCCGAGCGGAAGGCCACCAGACCTGAGGACCCTGGGTAAGTTCCAAATGGCACCCTATTCCCTATGGGCCCTGGTTAAAAGTAGTGTACTATATAGGGAATAGAGTCCCATTTGGGACACAGAGCCTGTCCCTGGGAACCTACTGTATTGGCATAACCCTTTTGCCAAGTTCCATTTGGTTAAATTAGGATCAGAACAAGGACACTGAAGAAGGGGGCAGAGGGGTGTCCTAGTAGGCCAGTGCACCCAAAGGACAGCCCTGGGTCTGACGATGGTGGAATGGATCAGAGGACAGGATCAGAGCCTGGGTTGCCTGAGTTTAAGACTGGCATGGTGCATTGGGTAGTGAGTGGACGTGGGCCAGGAGAGGTGCAGGTCACCCAGGGGGCAAAGGAAGTAGCAGGGGTCGCGATGCAACGTCTATCCCTGAGCCGCACAAAGCCAGCTTTTCATCCCCGGCTCTGGCCACTCCACCGAGCCCATAATTATCTTTGACAAAACTCATTAGCAAAGACCTTGTAGCGACATCGGCGACCAGGAATTCCATGGAGGGAGGACATGCACAGAAACAATGTCCCACACACATTTCATGGCGCCCTTTGACAAAATGTAATGAAGTGTGTATATTGTCCCCCTCATCAACATTTGAACCCTGAGCCATCAGCACAAAGACTTTGTTTATGAGCCCACCGAGCCCAGCGTGGGACACATCAAATGGCACCTCCACTTTGGCTCTTTTGTCAGGCCCAGGAGCAAATTGTTGTTCTGGATGTTGTTGTTATTATGGGCTTTATTAGTATGAAATGGCCATTGCTGTCATGTCAGTTTGATTCATCTTCCATAGGGCGATTCCAAGCCAGGAAGGTCAACAAATATTTTTTGTGTCTCAGATTGTTCTGGCAATTCTCAAAGAAACTTCATATGCTTTTTAGATTTGTATCACAATCCATTTAGTAGACAATCATGATGAAAGTGGCCATTTTAGGCCCTTTTTATACCTATCCATGTGTCCTGTAAGACCCTATGATCCTTGAACTGTACATGATACAGACAACCTCTTGGTGTCATTATACTCCTTATAGTGTTATCTCACATATGGAGTAAATCTAGATTCTGAAATACAATTTTCACATTAATTTATTCAACATAAAATGTATTAATATTAATATCTTTTTGATTTAGCTTATATTTAGACATATTGTTTGGAACAATATACTCTTCAAACATGTCCAATTTCCAGAGTGGGCTCTCTGCTACTTTTGAAGATGTGATTCAATTTATACATATAAATTGACATTCTAGATCATTAACCGATCACATTCCTGCCAGTTCTTAATTATGGTGACACCATTTACCAGATTGCAGCAGCCACTACTCTTAATCCTTTGGTTGCCGTCTACCATAGCACCATTCGTTTTATCACTGGTGACAGTTTTAATACTCACCACTGCATCCTGTATCAAAAGGTTGGCTGGTCCTCATTAAAGTCCCGTAGATCAATTCATTAGTCCCTTTTTGTTTACAAAGCTCTACTACACAAGCTTCTAATTTACTTAACTTCATTGCTAACGTATAAAAGAATGAGCTACCAAACCCACTCGCAGTATTGGTTAACTCTTGAGGTCCTTCTGGTAATCCTCCTTTAGTTTTACTGCCACCCATTGTTGGAATAACCTACAAAATTCCTTGCATCTTGATTCCCTGGTGCCGCTAGGGCAGTTTAGGACTGTGGTGTTGAATGAATTCATTGAGGATTGCAGTTGTTTCGATTGATTGTAGTGGTTTCACTGTGTTGGTGGTGCTCATAAAATGTATCATAACTTCAAAAGTAGCAGAGCACCCACTCTGTACATTTGATGTACTTGTAGAGTATATATATTTTTAACAATATGTATAGAAATTAATTTAAAAAGGGTAGCCGGCATAATAGACTAGAGTGACAGGCATTGTTAGAGAGGTTTGCCCCTGTTGTAATCATTAGGTGGACAGAGTTGTGACAGGAAAATAAATGATAAAACTCAGGTAGAATATTTGCACGGCTTGCTTAGAACCTGCTGAATGAGATAACATATAAATACTGTGACCTTTCAGTCGAAATTGACTCTAATGCTATCCAGCAACGTAGTGAACCTGTGGATAGCACTCTGACTGCAGACAGAAATAGACTGTTACTTCAAAGGAAATAGAAAATGTGTATCCATGTAGATTATCCAAAGGACTTGTCCTTGAACCCCTATGAAAGAAGTGCTAAAACTAGCCTAACACATCCCCTCCTTTTCTCTCAGTCCCAAAAAAGATACTTTACCAGAACCTTCTCTGCCAAGAGGCTTGCATTCAGTAGGCCTATGTCAATGTAGTTTTTGATATTTATCTAAAATAGGATCGTAAGATGCATTCTTGAAAGTTGTAGTTGTAGGTCAATTGAGCCAAAGGGGAAACTTGATCCACCCTGGTTTCTAGGAAACCATACACAAAATTAATAATTTGAAAAAATATTTAGGAAGAGGTCATCATTTCATGGAGTCTGTGAAGGAAGAAACCACATGGAAAAAGTGGTAAGCAAGTTAGGTCCAAAAAACGGATTTTCACCAAGTCAAATTAATTTATTGTGTTAGAGGTTTCATGATGCTTGTATCTAAACCAAAGTAGATCATTTTACGATTGTACATCAGTTGGTGTCTCTGTAAGCTTCAATATGAGGTCCTAAACCTAGCATGAAAGTGCATCCTTGTAGCTGTGTGGGGCTAATATAGTCCAAATGTTTGTCTTGGGGTAAGTTGAGCCAATATCCATGGGGTAAGTTGAGCCAATTGTTGAGCCAATGGGAAGTTGTGCAAATGGAAGTGTTTTCTTCCCAGGCGTAGTAATGCAAGGCATTATTGCTGGGATATGAGGTAACAAAAGGGCCTAGCCTATGTTAAAAGTGTTTTTAAAAAGTACAACGTGTTTGTTAGGTGTTAAGCCTTTGTAAAAAGATGCTTAAAATGATTCAAAAACAAAAAAGCAATTGTGATTGTGTTGAACTGTGTTTGGGAAATAAAGATAGACATGGTTTTAAAAAGGTAGTGGTAATATTTCAGAAATTATATATATACAGAAATGTGTAGGCGGCTTAACATACCCTGTCCCGTGGCTCAATTTACCCCATACCGGTGACGGTTGTGCCAAGAAGCCACTTTTTTTAACAACCTATGTTTTCAAAACTGTAATTTTTTACATGAATTCTGATTATTTCCAGACATACACAACATCCTGAAATATATGTAGATATATTTGTTAGAAATAATACTATATTCCCCTTGACAGAGTGATGCTGAATGTAAAAGATGGCTCAACTTACCCCACTCTCCCCTATAATCACATTTTAAAAAGCTATATTAAATCCAAATTCTATTGTCCTTTGCATTCTTACTTGTTCTTTTTCAGCGGCCAGCTAAGACTTGAAAAGACTGAAGGCAATGTCCAAAAGGCTGTTGGCCTAGAAAAGGCCTTCAGTAGGAGAAAGCTTGACAGCAGGAGGTTAGACTGACTGCACACTTGTGGATAAATCAAGTGTTCTATCTAATCTGGTCACCCAGTGAGTCGCAGCCTGCCCTGCGACTCTCTTGACACCTGCAGGATGTCTCCCACTAACAGCGTTTCCCAAACGTGGTCCTGGGGACCCAAAGGGGTGCATGTTTTGGTTTTTTGCCCTAGCACTACACAGCTGATTCAAATAATCAACTCCTCATCAAGCTTTGATTACTTGAATCAGCTGTGCAGTGCTAGGGCAAAAACCAAAACATGCACCCCTTAGGGACCCCAGGACCAAGTTTGGGAAACGCTGATCTAATAAGAGATGCTTGCAGCTATAAGTGATGATTTCTCATATCTCAGAGCCGAAGATAAGACACTCATTTTGTCAAACCTATTTAATTATTCTTGTTTACTCTGAATCTTGTTTTTCATTTTTTCCCTTTATCATTAAAGATCCGGCTACCCAAAATCTGTTTTGGATTATGGAGGAGGCCTAGGCTACAACTACCCCCTCCGCAAATGAAAAAGTAATCGGAGGGTGGGAGGAACAAGTGTATTATGAGATTTATTAAGGCGATTTAGATGTGCATAGAGGCTACCTAAGGAACTTATTGTTTTTACATACAACATTGTTTACAAGGACAGATATTTCATTTGAATAATAATAATATATAATATGCCATTTAGCAGACGCTTTTATCCAAAGCGACTTACAGTCATGCGTGCATACATTTTTTTGTGTATGGGTGGTCCCGGGGATCGAACCCACTACCTTGGCGTTACAAGCGCCGTGCTCTACCAGCTGAGCTACAGAGGACCACATAAATGAATAAATATGTCTACTCAAAGATTAAAGATGTTCTGCAAGCATCCCTCTCATATTCGGCTAATACCCACATCCGAAATCAAATAATATTTTGCTTGAGCTATTTGGGGATTTTTGCATTGGCCTATAGCTTCACACGCATTGCCCCCCCCCCCCCCCAAAAAACAATATTTTTATGTATTTGTGAAAAACACACATTTTGTGTTCTTTTATTATATCAGAATCCAACCTGAAACATCAACAAGCCTAATTTAGGCTACAGTGAGGCCTATATTGTAACACAGGCACAAGTATACCCGTAATTATTTAGCTCCTCTAGTCGTTCTGGGTTAGCAGCGTGTAAACAGTGTGTAAAACAGACTAATTGATCCATTAGCTGCAGAAGAGAAGACAGACGCTGGATGAGTTGAGTCCATGCCATTATCCATGCTTTGCTTTCCCTCAGGTATACTGGCATCGTGGTAATCCCATTGCCCATGCATCATTACCTTCAATAATGTTTGGCAGCTTTTCTTTACACCCCCCGTTTTAATTAACTTGCCGCTAAATATTTTATACACAGCTATAGCCCACATCTTAATGTATAGGGATCCATCGGTGAGACGCGTGTCTATATGGTAAGTCATAGATTTATTATTGAACGAGACTAGGGAGATAATCTTGTCTTAATGTCCTCGCTCCTATAGCCTAATGGACACATCTTGTTTTGTTCTTAACGACTTGAGGTCTGTATGAATCTATAATGGAGAAAAATCACACATAATAGCCTAGTAGTCCTAGCAGGGAGCTGTCATCCATGACGCTCACAAAACATGACGCAATATCATCTTGGCAGCACAATGAATTTGCAAAACCCATTTTTTCATTAAACATTAATACCGGGCTCTTTAAATTTGTGTCCATGTTATTCGCCCATCATGCCCAGGCTTTTTTAATCATAACAGTATTCAGAATATGATTCCCCAAGATTATATTTAGAGAGATTTGACGGAACATATCTCGCCTGGCTGTATGGACAGATTGCATTGAGGTGGTGATCTGGATGGATAATCTGAAATCACGGTCGGTTGACCTTTAATAAAAGAAAACCACGTATCTGAACTGTCAGGAGATGTTCATCACGCCACCTTCATTCTATCTGGCCTCGTGGGCATATAGTCCCTTTAATTTATTTTGAAGGGAAGGTTGTCTATATGAAAAGAGATGGAAATAGATTAATTGTCCTGAATAGTGTGGCAAAGTAGGCCCATTTGACAAGGACACTTATTAGATTTTCTAAAAGTGTTTTTTAACAATTGATCAAAATGTGTGTCTTCTGCTTATCTATAAGCTACACAGGATGTTTTATGTTATTTAAAATTATCCGTCATAATCGAAAAACAGAAAGAAACGTAACAACATTGTTATTACGTAGGCCTCCATGTAGGTCTATTTTGTGTGTGTGGACAACACAATAGGTCTACCTGTATGTTTATAATTTGATTACTAAATGCAAAGTCCATTGTTAAGACCATACCAGCTTAATTCATAAGAGACTGAGAGCAGACGATTGGAATTAAAAATCTCTAAATATGATGTTATTCTTGTCATCATAATTCCTTATCACGATATTTCCTAGGGAATTAGGCCTACCCTATTTCAATTGAAGTCACACCATTGCATGTATTACTGAGGGCTCCCCCATCCCTATCTATAGGTCGGGCCTACAACGTTGACCACAGCTCCTTTCAATAGACCTAATACGAGACGTAATACTCTTATTACAAGCTCTAATCCTCCAAATCCGACCTGCAATAACGTTTATCTTTTGGTGGCTTAATTTGCATGCCTCTAAGCTGTGGGTCATTCGCAGCAGGTCACACCGTTATTTTGGTTTATGTGGTAGCATTTTCTTTTGGTCCTCTGAAAGTAAAGTCTGCACAATATCCATCTCAGACTAGGCACACATTTCTGCATTGCATTTGAGTGTTTTCCACAACATTTGTTTGAACGTTTTTCGAGTTTTCTACTTTGGAATGAGAAATATGCCTATTACGCGATACTACATGCCATGCCCATAATCATGTAAAATATCAGCTACGAACTATCTTACATTTTTGAAAATAACTGACTTCAAAGTTCAAGTTGAAAGGAATGAGAAACCAGTGCTTTCGTGTCAGTAGTTTTAGCATAATGACCAATTGGTTCGTTTTACGCACAGGCCTAATACTCGTGCTAATACTCATGTGTTATATCAATCAGTTATGATTGAAATGGGTCAGGCAAAAACAGTCGAACCAAAGTCTAACCCACACAAACTATGTGAATGTTCCCTTATGGGTTTGATACTACAAATGACCTTTTAATTAACACAAGTAAGTTATTGCAGCGGCTCCCTACACAGGGGACAAAGCAGCATTCATCCCGTATTCCTGCCTCGTTGATTGTCTGAACAGTAACAAAGTGTTTGATGCCAGAACTGATTAGATAATTACAATGGAGAGATGATGTCCCCTTTCTTCCTGGCCTTGTAACGTTCATTCACGTTCTCTACTGAATTATGACCTTCCAACAATGTTCCAAGTCAAGAAGATACACTTTGATCTAGTGCAAAAGTCTCAAAGGTTTTAATTGGCCGACTGAACCAATGTTAATGTTCTGGAAATAATCTTGACACAAAAACGAGGAGTTCTTGAAAAAATTCATTCTTATAAAATATTTCATGAATGGCAAACACAGAATATGCTCACAATTATCTTTGAGATGAACACAACACAATCAACAATTTCTCCAGGTCGACACACACGCAATTGACTATTCCAATTCCAACTCGATAAATCCCACTCTTTTAGCGAACAGAAAGACCAACAACAAGCTAAGTATTTCTCCCTTAAATCAGAGAAAAATAGCACACAACCACAGTTGAAACAATACATACATGTAACACAAATATTTAAATGACACATACGAAATAAATTAACAGATGATGAATCAAATAATAAATACACAAATAAATAAATAACATTGCTACTCTACGATTGCCCATTGCATACATCATGAATTGACCGTCAGTTCCCACACCGTTGCATTTCAGAGTCTTGCATAAAGTCATCGTCAACACCATAAAAACAACGTTGTGCAAAATCATGGCAGCTTCCACAGTTTGGACAGGGCTCATATAGCTTTGACTGCGGAGCGCCGCAGTTCCAAGGTGTAAGGTAGGTAGAATGTCCGATGCTCGTCGTCATCCCAAGTCTTTATAGTGCATAGCCTAATACCGGCTAAATAAAAGGCCCACTGTGTAATGACTGCGTGTCCATCAACCTAAGGGGAAGAGAGAGGAAAAACAAAAACATATTATTTACTGATATCCATTACAATGTCAATCCTCGGCTATCAAAGTAAAGGAAAATACATTCTAATATAACATAAGTATTTCCTTAACTATAGACTGACATATGGCGTTCAGATAATCCAATAACATATTCACTTTATAGACAAGATCACATAGCCTATGTAATACCATCAACCTGTGTTAGTATAGAAAAGTTTCAGTACAACTGGTGTAATCCAAATGATTGGATTAGCAGATGATGGTTAGATGCTTTGTTGAATGATATACAAGTTGAATGTGTGTGTGTGTGTGTGTGTGTGTGTGTGTGTGTGTGTGTGTGAAGGCTCACCTTCCTCACCTCTTCATCACAGGTCTGAAGGCAGTGACCTTGTCATCTTGCAGGGTCACACACATGTCACTGAGTTCCGAGGGCTCTGTCTCTGCCTTCCCACTCGAGAACCCTAGACAACAACATAAACCACACTCTAAGAAACTTGCTGCAGCCAGGGAATATTGCATTGTATAGCAATTTTTTGGTAAATAAATGTTTTGACAGTAGTGAAAGAAATGTGCATTTCTGAAACTCATTTCAATGTTGTATAACTTTTCACTGGTAATTTCACAACTGTTTTCGCAAGCACTGTCAAAATGTAACACAAAGTGTCACAACACGTACATACCTTCGATAGTGGAGTACTGACATGAGTCTGAAAGCGCAGGGTAGGAGGAACAGTGCAGTTGGAGGGCCTTGTGGTTGTAGCTGCCCGCACTATAGACCTTAGAGTGCAACAAGGGGCCCTCCTGGAAAGGGTTCTCAGCGTTGGATATGTTAGTAGGATCTTGGAGGCCCCTGAGGGGCCCACACTGTCCGGTACCATTCACTGGTAGCCTGGTCCCCTGTAGCTGGCAGTCTCCCAGCATGCTCCCTGTCCGGAGCTCTGAGGCCCCGTGGTGAGCAGAGCTCAGGATGACCCCCGTGGCCGCTGTACGCGCCAGAGACCAGATCCTCGGCTTGTCCCGGTCCGACACCTCGAAGTGTGACAGGGACACAGTGTGAGGGCCCGTGGGGATGGTGGTGGTGGAGGGGGGCTTAGACGTCACCAGTGGATCAAGGAAGTCCGATGGCAGGGCGGGTAGAGAGGGCAGGGCGGGTAGGCTCTTGATACCACATGGGAAGGAGTGATGGAAGCTGTTGGGCAGGGAAAGGGAGAGCTCCAAGCTGCAGTCTCTTTTTGGAGGGCCTCCAGGGCCAACACCACCACCGGACATGGCCCTGTGGAGGTCCTGCTGCTCCTCAGGGCCCCTGGGGGCCATCTTCTCACAGTCAGTGTCCAGCTTGTCACAGTCCTCATCCTCCATGTCCTCCAGGTCACTCAGATGAAGGTCTTTCTCATCTTTACACTCACTGGAATCTGAATGTTGAAATATACAGGAATATTAGTGGTGATATTAGAAGTAGAAGCAGTATCATATTCACTGGAATATGAATGATGAAATATACAGGAATATTAGTGGTGATATTAGGAGTAGAAGCAGTATCATATACAGTGGAATCTGAATTGTCCAATACACACAACATGATATGTGGAATAGTAGTGATATTCAGGAGCAGAAGCTGTCATTTTTATCAAATCAAATGTTTTAGTAGCCACATCTTTGCTGTTATTGTAGGTGATGTGGATACGTTTAAGAGGAAGCAAGCTACTGTAAATCGTTGTGCAAAACTCTAAGATGTTTGTTTTTTATATGCTATGCTAGACAGAAGAGGGAAGAGGATGTGTACCTTTGGTGACACAGTCCTGGTCACTTTTATCCAGGTCGTCCTTCCTGTCGTCCCCGGCCTTATTCTTTGGTGACCAGGTCATCTTATTCTCCTTCTTTAGCCTCCTCCTGGCGTTGGCGAACCAGGTGGACACTTGGGTGAGGGTCATTTTGGTGATGATGGCCAGCATGATCTTCTCCCCCTTGGTGGGGTAGGGGTTTTTCCTGTGCTCGTACAGCCATGTCTTCAGGGTACTGGTGGTCTCACGTGTGGCATTCTTCCTCCTGGCTGACCCGTTGAAGTCCATAGTCCCATACCTGGTAGTAATAGCAGACAACACATTAGCCATTAGCAACATTAGCATATAAGCTCATAAACTATTCACCCAGACCCATGGCACTCCTGGAGTGTTGTCTGAAATATAGGCTATACAGCTGTGTTTTATCTAGCAGTATAGAGCTGCATGGATTGTGACCTTTTGCTCTGGAGGTGTGAGATTCCTTGAATGCAGTGGAGATTACTTTAATGTAAGTTATTACTCATGCATAGCATGGCGCTATATAGCTTTATTACACTAAAAAGGAATAGCTGAACTGATGCACTACAGATAAGGAATGTGTGGGGTACCATACCTGTCATATTGGTACTGGCCCAGTGAGTGGTCATAAGGAAAGTAGGTGGCAGGTTGAGTTATGCCAGAATGCAGAGTGCCTGTGCCATCCTTAATTTCGTACTGTGGATTCTGAAATAAGAAAAAAAATTAATGAAGCACTTAGGTAAATGTATTCCTTGTTCAATAAGTTAACACATTCACATGAAATATTCTACTGATTTGTTTTATTTGACATGTTTCTAAATATTGCAAACAAAGTTGATGTAAATGGTATGCTACTTTACTCCCTTCCAAATTCAAACGTAAGAGGCTACTTGTAGCTTAAATATGAGTCTATTCGGTCCATCCATCAGGCAGGCAGGCTACTCAAAGTCATTTCAATAAGGAAATACTTGCTGAAGTTCAGAAGCATGGAGAGTAATTTTGATCAACATCTATCTTGATCGATCGCATCCCAGCCACCCCCATTCACTGTCAGATTAAACGGGATGTACCAGAGATGAGTAGATAGCAGCGGAGGGCTCGGCGCTGTAGGGGAAGTAGCTGGCATAGTTCTGGCTGGCGGCGGCCGCGGCTGCGTAGGGTGAGCTATACATCCCTAGTGCCGCGTTGAGCTCCGTCCGTGTGCTGGCCAGGAGCCGGTTCTCGTAGGAAGGGCAGCAGAAGGTAGCAGGAGTCTGGGTACCGCTCGTCCCGTCAGAGACCGACCTGGAAATCGAATCGCAGCAAGTCGTACTGGGGTTTGCCGACACGAAAAACTGCATGAAGAGAATTGTGGAGGATAGACATGTCATTCGTGTTTAGCGCATGAGCTCTATTATCTTCATATCTAGAATATATTTTGATATGGTTTTGAGATACAGGACAATTCAGGTAAGATGGAGACTAGATATAAACGCGTGCTGTGTGTCTGCCTAATTTTATTAACAGTTTTAAGATCGCATTTTACATAATATCCAGGTGAAATTATAGGGTACCGTTTTGGAAATAATGTGTTTCAGTTAATTTTGGGTTTTAATTTGATAGAAAAGGAATTCTCAAAGTATCCATACAGTGGATGACTAAGCTATTGTAGGCTACTGAAATTTGATGAAAACTTTTAGAGGAAAATAACTTATTTCTAGTTGAATCAAAGTTCTGAGAACTTTTAGCGCATACATTTGTCCAGTTGTCACCAAACAAATATATTTAAACGATAAATCAGTCCGCCTACTTCAAGTTTTCTAAATAATAGTAATTGTCAATACCAAATTCAGAGATCTTAACTGATTGAAATAGAAAGTTGGGAAGGTTCACTGTTAACTTCAAAGCGCAATTAGGCTACGCGAATGGAGGTATAGCTTAATAATAAACACGTATTTTGTCTTATCAAAACAACACGTGAGTACATTCATAATTAAATTAAATTGGACCTGTGTTTATGTCTATCGATATTTTGATTAAACAAAAGCGTCACCTGAAAATACCTGTCAATATTTTGAAAGCAACTATTCAGTGCTGCATCTAGATTACAGTGAACACTTCAAATAAAAAATAATGCTAGCTTGTTTACATATTTGTCACATTGAAATTGAGAGAGAAAAAGTATGTTGATATTGTCTTACCTGTGAAGTTGCATTGTAAGGATATCCAAATTGAGAAAAAGACATAGCTGCTTCTTTTGTTAACATCAGGAATATTCTTCACCCTTGATCGATTGTAACCAATTCTACTTCAAATCCACCTTCTTACACACATTTCCACGTACGGCCTCTCGCTCAATAATAGATGATTGCACTTAGGAGGGAGAGTTGAGGCTGGTACCAACGGTTGCAGATAGTTTTATATATGAATAATCCCCCGAAGGAAATGATAAGAAAATGAAATTAAGCGTCATTAAGTACAAAAATTGTTGTTGTATTAGCTGAAGAAGGCTTAAAGGATAACGTAAGACTTGCAAGATATGGACTCTGCTTGTGCTGTTATTTGTGCCTCTATACTTCTTTAGCATTCACCCATGCAAGGGTATCAGTGTGACGTCATTGTAATCCCGGAACGACAGGACAGCAAGGATAGAATAATGTCTTTGCCAATCACATCTAACATCGCGTTTTCTTAAGGTGTTCTGTGCACTCCCCGTGTCCCCTCGGCTCTGTGCAGTAGTCTTCTTCACTTGCTTCACTGATAAGAGTATAAAGGAAAGGGGTTGTTTTGGTACAGTTATGGAACTGACAGATAGATCATGGCTCTTGATGCGTATCATGTCCAAATATAAAATAATACAAATTGAAATGACCACCAAGCATATTTTGTTATTATTATGCGTAGAATAATACATATTCAGATGTGTTTTCTTTCATTTGGGATATCTGATTCTTTTGTATTTCTTATCAACATCTTCATCATAAAATAATAATTTCATGTGCTCACTTGAAAAATAATACATATTTCTCCAAACCCAAAATCTTCATTGGGATACACTATACCTCACTCACTCATTCTGTCTTTCTTACATTGGGATTTTGGGATTATGAATATTTAAAAGTGAAAAAAGTGAACACCAATGGATGGTCGTGGATTTAACGCGTTTTTACGACCTCTGTGCGCCTCTTTCTGTCAGGTCAGAGGTCTAAGACCGAATTAATGACGATGATGTTCCCATCTTTCTCTATTAGAGAGAGAGGAGAGGAGAGAGGGGGGGAGGAGAGGAATGAGGCAGGAGGAGAGGATCGGTCTCAGTAGGAGCGAATGGAAAGGCTTTGGCAGGTCAATAGACGAGTGATTGATGCGTGCCTGGAGACCTACGTGACCATTACGCGTAATGCGTAATTGCATCAATTAACAAATTGATACATGCCCTTGTTTAACCAGCAAGTTACACAGTTTCTGAGTCTGAAATGGCACCATATGCCCTATATAGTGCACTACTTTTGACCAGGGCCAATAGGACTCTGGTCAAAAGTAGTGCACTATATAGGGAACAGGGTGCCATTTGGGACGTAAACACAGTGAAACTATGCCTTTGAGGTGAAACCGGAAGAGATGTGTGGATAAAAACGACGTGATAATTAAATATCAGTGGAAAGGGGGCGACGAGATTGCATTTTAATTGAATGATGCTCAGTTGAAAGTTGTGGAAGAAATAAAGCTCCCTCGCTGAGAATAAAATGATAAATAATTGTAAGGTTTATTAGAATAAGGAAGTTCATGAATTTCTCTCTCGTTCTCAAACGCGCAATTCGCAATGAAATGTAATTATCACAAGCATTTATGCACGAGCGTAACACACACACACACACATTGAATAGCTAAATATATCATTATTTCTTGATTTAAGTTAAAACTATTTCCTATTGGCAATAACAAGAATGACGACTCCCGCTATCACCAACCAAATGTGATCTGCTTAATTCCCTTCTATCTAGGATGTGATCGTTGTTGTCATGGTTGATGTGAGGAGGATATTTCAAGGCCTCTCCACTCAAATGTAATTGCGCGTTGAGTCCCTGGAGATGCGTCTGCGATTACGGGCTTTCTCTTCGAGTGGCGCCAGAGAGCCGCGAGTAAAGATGGATGTTGATCCCTCCAGAGATTCTCCAAGGAGATAAAGTAGGTTGGCAGTGGACACAGTGGTCGAATTGCCCGTGGATACCCTTCAGATGGTACACAGGTAGTGGGAATGGCCAATTGTATCTGGCTGCATGTTGACCCACTATATGAGTATTCAGTGTTGACTGGAGAAGCAGTGGTCTTGACAATATTATGTAGATGAGATGGATAAAGATGTTCTCCTTGATAAGAGAAGGACCAGGAAATAACTGTTCCATTAGGCCTACTATTTTTATTGGGTTTACTAGGCCTACTATTGTTAATAGTAATAGACAATTACTAATATAATTGTAATAAAAATCACATTTGTGTTTCATACTCAATTTAGTGTGCTATAGCTGAATTATTATCTTTAAGAAGTAAAATCTTGTAGAGATGTCAGTTTATTATTCCTCCTCAGTTGCAGAGGAATAGGTGTACATGAGGGGGGCGGAACATGTGATTGCTTTGCTGTGGTCTGTGTTTTTCACAAGGGCATGCATGATGGCTCAAGTGCATTTGGACAGCCTCATACATAATGTATTAGGAGCAGTCACTGTGGATCTCACTGCATCAGGCCCAAATCAACACTAATTGTAATGGCAAACCTAACTGGCCTGTTTGCAACTGCTCTTTAAAATATTGTTCATTTAGACATGTTTTGAACTGAGTATCTATTAACCTATTTCCTTTACAAATTCCAATAGGAATTTTGTATCTTTGTCAGGGGATTGTAAACAGCTTGAATCTCACATCTGACTGTTTTGTTCACATTGCTTGTCAGGTGAGCGTGTGTTATGTTCCACTCTTTGCCTATTTTACCTGTGATGACATGTTCGATTTTGCAGGACATGAGCATTAGCTCAGGTGTTGACATAGCAACAACATTATTTTGATGCAGAGACATCAGTCTACCATGTCCTGTCCGATTTCAGCCTCCAGTCTGGAGAAGCACCTTGAAATTTAATCAGAGTTCAAATGAGCTGTTGACACAAACCTATCCACTCCATTTCCCCTCTGTAGGAATGTTTTGGTCCCTGATTTCATCTCATAGGGATGTACAGTAGAATGGTCACTGCATTAACACCTTCAGAATAGTTAGAGTACAGACTACATGAATCTCCCTCATCCATGGTAGATGTCTACGGTGGCCCTTAAGAGACAAAGTAGATATCCAAGGATGTACTGTAGGCTATGCAGAAGATGCTCTGGTTACTTCAGCCTGGTCCCTGTGGTAAGCACTAACCAGACTGTTTGAGTTCCAGTTCCTCTTCACATCAGGATCAGACAGAACACTAAGAAAAAGGTTAAGTCAACACAGGGGGCTATACGCCATGCCTCCAAGCCTCCAAGCCGTCTCTTCCCACTTAATACATTTCTTATGCTGATTTAATGAAGCTCACAAAGCTTTGCTGGGTTTTCATAAGATATTTCAGGTTTTTTATGAAATGGTAATAAGGCCAGACAGATGGAGAGAGGGAGAACCTGGGGAAGGGATGAGAGCACAAATGTAGAGGTGAGCAATCTCATTAAGGTGGATTGATATATCCCCATGAATCCACACCCCACTCACTAGTGATCCTATCCTGAATTATTACACACACATCTCATCCGGGGTGTGTTATTACTGCTGCTAAATGATCCAAAATGGAAAGAAAAGTCATAAATATTCTAATGAGAAGTGCTCAGGTGATCAGGGATGTGGCCATACACACCAGTGCCCAGTTAAATCTAAAACAAATATCTTGAGGGCCTAGTGAACAAATTGACCTGAACACAGTGGGAATCATTAAATCTTTATCAACTCAGGGAGGTGGGGAGAAAAACATATTTGTGTAATTATTTCAATAAAGCAATATAGAAGATATACCTAGGTATAGAAGAGACACACACAGTTGTTGTCTGTGTGATTGTAAGAATAGCCCCAGTTAGCGCTGCCCAGACGCTACAGACACTCCCTCTGTCCCTCTACAAAACACCATATAACCTCTGCAAGAACATTATTTTGGATGGGGATCAATGTCTTTGCAGTCACTAGTATAGCAGTACTATAAGCTGCACATCCCAATGACCCATGTCACTACTCTGGTGCTCCTGGGACTGTGTGTGTGTGTGTGTGTGTGTGTGTGTGTGTGTGTGTGTGTGTGAGAGAGTGTTTAGGCTGCCTGGGCCTGGCAGAGGCCTCTGGAGGCTGTGCTGTAAAGCTATCATCAGTGGTGGTGTCAGGGATTTGTAGCTTGTCACTGAGAGAGCTCCCTGGCAGTGACTCTGGGAAATAACTGCTTATGGAGAGCCTTGCTCAGTGCAGTGTGTGTGTGTGTGTACTTTGTCTTTGAGGTATCTGGCTGTGCTTACGTAAGGTTGTTGTTGTGTGTGTGTGTGTTGACTGGGTGTTGGTATACGTCATATAACATCTTTACTTCTTAGGGCCTCTGGTTGTGTGTGTGTTTGTTTTCAGAGGGTGTATACAGTCCATGTATATATTGGGTGTGCCAGTGCTTCTGTGTTGCAATTGTGTGTGTATCTCCGTAAATGTTTGGGCATGCCGCATATGTTCAATGTATTTTGGTCCACACATCGTGTGCAGTGCATGTCCTTATTGGCCAAGTGTAGCTGCATCTCTGTTGCTGTTCATGTGGTTGTGTCTGTGTGGTCCAGAGGAGGCTGGTGGAAGGAGCTACAGGACGACGGGCTCATTGTGTTTGCTGGAATGGAATCAATGGAACGGAGTCAAACATGTGGTTTCCATATGTTTGAGCTGTTTGATAACGTTCAATTTATTCCATTCCAGTCATTACAATGAGCCCGTCCTCCTATAGCGCCTCCCACCAGCCTCCTCTGGTGTGGTCTCTCCTAAGATGGCTGCTGGCTCCGGAATGAACTTTCCCCTGCGTCAGAGGGCCAGCTGCAGCCAGGCAGGAGAAGTGCATCATGGTCCAGCTCTCTGGCCCACAGAGGAAGGCAGGGAGACGCTTCTCATTACAGTCACTCCTATTACCCTCCACACTACAGCCACGGCTGTCAACACTATAGGAGGCATGGTACACATTAAAGTTGTTGCTATTTTTTACTTTTTGAATATCAATATTTCAGAGAATCTACGGAACGTGATAAATTACAGGAGTATATTGATGGAATCAGTTACTGTATCTACATTTAGGTACAACAGACATATAACATTGTCACTTTCCTCCTCAAAGACATTAATTCTATCCTATCCTTCTTTGAAGGTGAAGCTCATAGGGTGAGCTATTTCCCAGTACTTCCATCAGGAGTATGATGAGTTTAGATGAGTGGAGGTAGTTCAGTGCAGTCTGGCCAGGGCTGGGTCTCGTTGGTCTGTCTGTGCCTACTGAACTAAACTACCCATCCCTCTGCAGCTGCCTCTGCTCCACTGAGAGAGAGAGAGGGGCCCCATCTGGTCCTGGTTGTGGGTGGTTAAGTGAAAAGTGGTGCCAATATAAATAGCTGTGCATGATGTTTGTTTGCATAAATAGTTTTGAAAGGCTTCACCAGGAGTTTTGGGGCAGATTACCAAGGAAAAGCGGCGAGCCGCCTGAGGGGAAATAATCCTCGCTTGAGCTGACAGTTAGATTTGAGAGTCTTCTTTTTTAAGAAATATTGTTTTGGGTTTCTTCATTCGTCTGGTTCCAGGAAGAGATGGACCGTGAACTCTTCAGAAGAGGCTGTGTGGGTTTAGAATGTGGGATGTGACAATAGACACTGGCCGACTCACTCTCTTCTCATGCAGTGAGGCAGTGTTTGCTTCAATAACATCATTTATGTACTTTAACACATGCTAGAAACTTCCAAAACATTTTCTTCCTAAAAGAGAGTTCAGGTCCTGTCTTTCCCTTTGATTTTGGTTTAGAGGTTAAAGACACACCAAAGGAAGGAAAACACAGAGTTATGTAGTGATGTGAATTAGGCTGGTGTTACACAGGAGAAACATGTAGGCAGAGATTGATCTTCCATTATCACACGCACATTTCTGTTTTGATTTTCCGCTGTGGTTTTGAAAAAAGTACAAGACACCAAATTGGTAGTCAGCATCACTGACTGCTTTCATGTGCAGGTAAGTGTGCCGGCTCAGGGCTAACTGCTACCAGACCAACATGGTCCTGTGTAGGCCCTATGTAGACACCCAAGCTCCACCCCCAGCATCAGCCATATACCCCATCCCCAGCCCCCTACCCCAGCTCTGTTCTCAGCATCAGCCCCAGGCCTGAACACCAGCCCCAGCCAAATAACTCAGCCATGTCCTCAGCCCCAGCCCTGTCCTCACCTCCAGCCCTATACTTAGCCCCAGCCCTATACTCAGCCCCAGCCCTATACTCAGCCCCAGCCCTATACTCAGCCCCAGCCCTATACCCCAGCCCCAGCCCTATACTCAGCCCCAGCCCTATACCCCAGCCCCAACACTATACTCAGCCCCTATACTCAGCCCCAGCACTATACCCCAGCCCCAGACTTATACCCCAGCCCTGTCCTCAGCCCCAGCCCTGTCCTCACCCCCAGCCCTACACTCAGCCCCAGCCCCAGCACTATACCCCAGACCCAGACCTATACCCCAGCCCTGTCCTCAGCCCCAGCCCTATACCCCAGCCCTGTCCTCAGCCCCAGTGCTATACCCCAGCCCTATACCCCAGCCCTGTCCTCAGCCCCAGTGCTATACCCCAGCCCTATACCCCAGCCATCCCCCTGCAGGATGAAACAGCATTTCCACCAATGACAGTTGAATCGGCCAGGCCTCTGGTCCTGGTTTGCTGCACACAGGCACAGGAGGTTCCTCCATGGTTGACTTCAAACTCAATCCAGATGGTGCTAAAAATATTCCCTCCTCTGCTCCTCCACACATTTGTTCCTCTTCTTCTCCTGTTGTCTCCCCCCACGTCATGTCAACCCACAGAACTTAATGATACTTTATTTCCATGTTTTTTGACTAAGGCCTGACTCCCTGCTCTTGTCCCTCCCTATAAGCTAATGGGTCTGGTCTTCAGGATCTTTACCCACTTGTGTCTGACATGACCACCACTCCCCTCCAAGACAACCTGATCTGCTGCCTATAGTAGTCTGTGATTTATATCATGGCTGACATCTGGGATGAGCTAATCACATGTGCTCTACTCAACTGGCATGATTGGGAAACGAAGCCTGAATTTCTGAGGATTTTATGTCTAGCAGTACAGTTTTATTGTTACTTAAAGAGTCACTCTAAACCTCATGCTTTAAAATGTTCAGACACAAGTGAGAACTTCTTGCCATAAAATGACACCAGTTTGCATATCACTCCACATGCCCAATGTGTCTAGCTGGAGGTTCGCAGGGAGAATAGGCCAATTCTGTCTAATTCTGAACGGAATACTGGCATGGTTCTATGCTAATGAAATCCAGCAGGAATGTCATTCCTTTGTCTCAGAACAATGTTATGCATTTTCCCTTCCCCAGTCTCTGCTACAGTTCAGTCAGATTGCCACTCGGACATGGTTATTTCATTTCAGTTACATTTTCCCATTCAAATCACATGCGCTATCTACAATAAGGCCTGACCAAAGTTATTTCCCTCCCTCCCCCGTTTGCTAAATCTGGATCTGCCTAAAAATGGAGGGCTCTTTTAAATCCATCCAACTTAGAAGCAGATGTTACATAGCTGCCAACATCAAAAGGTCTTGCTAAATGTAAGAAAGGTGAAATCATATACCTTTGATGCCGGGGTTGCTGGTTATTGTAAAGTAGTTTCTGAACATCGGTTTCTAGCCTGAACCCTGACCTTGGCCTCACAGCAAATACATCATCAGATTTCAAAACCAGCTTCAGCTTTTGGTTGTTAGTGCTAATTTCTGATTTGCAGATTGTCAAGCTTACTTTGGAGAGACCATGGGTTGGATCGGATCTCAAGGCCCCCCTGCTCTATTTGCTATGGCCGTATCCAAATAAGAGGGGGTCTCCTTGAAATGCAATACCGCTGCTTTTAACACAGTATTCTGTTCAAGATGTTTTCCTCTTCTGATGTTAAGAGATCTAGTTTGTAGACATTTCTGTCCATTTATCTCAAGGATAGGAGGATATTAGTGGACAACTCTTGGGTGGAGAGAGATAGACAAGGAGGGAGAGATAGAGAGAAGGAGGGAGAGAGGGAGAGAGAGAAGCAGAGAAGCAGAGAGTGAGGAGAGAGAGAGAGCGAAGGAGAGACGGAGGGAGAGGTAGGGAAAGAGAGGAAAAGATGAATGGAGAGAGGGAGAGAGGCGCAAGGGGGAGTACCTAGCATTCCTCTGAAATATATGGTGAATGAAGTTCCTTCAACATGTTTACCTAGCTCATGGGAAAACAAGCAGACACAGTCTGAGTCAGTGGATGTTGTAGAACACCTCTTTGGTACCCCGCTTAAATTCCAAGTGTCAAACACACCACTGTCACCCAGAGGTGTTGAGAGTAAACATATAGAGTTACCTTGGGGCTACTTGGTAGGGGGAACACGACACACACCCATGATGTAGACACGGCTCACCATAACACGCATCACACTGACAGACTGGGACGTTTTTAAAAAGAATCCTACAGCAACAGGAAATGTGAATTATTATGTGGATTATAATTAATGGACATTTGTGAAGGGGTTGATACATTTTTTTTAGGGCAAATCAAGTCTGAAATTTCAAAGTGGAAATGACACCTTTTAAAAACTCAAATACACTACAAATTTGCCCTGTGGGCCCTGGTCAAAAGTAGTGCACTACATAGGACATAGGGTGCTATTTGGGACACATCCCAGGGTTCTAGCAGAAAGTGGAGGCAGGAACTAGCTAGGTAATACTATGTCCTGTGTTCTGCTGTGTTCTGCACACGGTCCCCCTGTGTCTATGTTGGATCTTACCATGGACTTTTTACTTGACTGAGATTTATGTTCTACGTAGACTACAGTCTGTCTATGTCTCTCCTTGGTGGGTTGCTGCTCAGTATGTCTGGAGTGTTCGTGGTGTGCTGACTGTGGTACAGTGTGTGTGTGGTGTGTGCGCGACTGTGTGTGTGTGTCTCTGTGCATGCTACATGTGTGTGTGTGTGAGTGTGTGTGTGTGTGTGTGTGTGTTTGACCTCTGCCAATGTGAGTGCAGAGGCAGAGGGAGAGGAGAGGAGAGCTGCACAACTGTGCTGTGCGGTCCTCTAATCTGTTCACTTAGCCCCGGCTTTGGAGCTCGCTGTGCTTCACTACATCTCAAGCTCCCTCATCACAAACTCCTGGCACTGACCCCACTCAGCCTAGAGACAGACTCTGTGCTCTGTGTGCTTTTAGCTTAGCCTGGCCTCTGTGTGGGTTCAGCAAGACTAGACTGTCTCTGTGTGTGTTTAGCTTAGCCTGGCCTGGCCTCTGTGTGCGTTCAGCAAGACTAGACTGTCTCTGTGTGTGTTTAGTTTAGCCTGGCCTCTGTGTGCGTTCAGCAAGACTAGACTGTCTCTGTGTGTGTTTAGCTTAGCCCGGCCTGGCCTCTGTTCACTGTGAATCAGTCCACTCTTGGCTCTGTCTTTGGTTCATGAGTCTAACAGAGATCCACATTTTCATTTGATTGAGTCACACATACTGTATGTACTGTATGTACAGTTTTATGAACACTAGCCACGGCATAACATTTTTGGATTGTATTTTATGGGTTGTAATATGGCTGGAACTTCAATCTGTGAAACGAGCAACAGACTTGAATCTGAGTTTTAGCCATTGTAGGAATACTGACCAGTGTGTTTCTCTGTGGTTTCATCACATGGGGAGAATCAATCTGAAAATCCCATTATTTCTGTCTGGTCTGGTCAGTTGTGTGTTGCATGTCTAGTTTGTTCTCTGCTGCTGGGGAATTACTTCCTCCTCCCATCCACTCTCCCCCATCCCAAAAAAGGCCTCCACATGATCAATAAGTAAAGGGCACCGCAATTCTAAGACGTAAAGATTTTTCTTTAGAGGACTGGGAGTCCAGTCTGAGATTACAGAGCAGCTCTTTGTTAGGCTGACGGGGAAGAGGAGAGGACAGATGAAGCCTTACAGAAGAACTAGGAAGGAGATCCCATCCCAGCCTGTGAATATTTTACACCACAGTGGACTGAGAGAAACCTACCCACCTTGTGTACTCCAACAGTCTTTAATTCATCAAAGAAGGCCTCTAAATGAAAGGGCTGGTTAAACTTTGATTGAATAAGGAGAGATGTGTAGACAGATAGATGGTTAGACAGACAGACAGACAGACAGACAGACAGACAGACAGACAGACAGACAGACAGACAGACAGACAGACAGACAGACAGACAGACAGACAGACAGACAGACAGACAGACAGACAGACAGACAGACAGACAGATAGATATAGATAGATAGATAGATAGATAGATAGATAGATAGATAGATAGATAGATAGATAGATAGATAGATGACCAATGACTCTTGTGGAAATTGTTGGGGTTAGCCCTAATATCCTACGGTCCTGTAGTTATCATGGTGTTAACTGAGATATAGACAGCCATTCCTCAGATGTTTCACTGACTGGTATGTCAGACTTACAGCCCAGAGGATTGTGGAAGCCAACAACATGTCTCTCGCTCACTTCACTAATTATGCAAGAGCCTCAATCACTTACGCAATTTTACATTTTAATATCAATTAAGTACTGAAGACTTGAAGTACTTTCCCCCTCAATACACTTGACTCAGTGAGTTTATCAGTCATATTAAAAGTCTATGGAAATAGTGTATTAAAGGCCTCTGAGCCTGTGGATCCTTGTTATTTATTTTATTTGATCTGTCAGATACCAGGAGATGTTACTGAGGAAGTATGTCTTCCTTGGAACCTGAATCGAAAGGTAAACTGAAACCAAGCGCTTGGTGCACAGCAGACAGGCCTAATGATGTGACGGTTTAATCTTGAAGTGTCAAATAGCCCCATTTTGTGTCCTGTGTGTGTGCGCGCGTGTCTGCGTGTGCATATGTCCTTGCGAACATGCATGTGTGTGTGCCTGCGTGTGCTTCCATATGTATTTCAGACCATTGGTGGATAGTCATTGGTGACATAGCTGGGACTGAGGCTGAGACAGTAGCCTCATAGCCCCTGGTCCCCCTTAGGGTGTGGGGGTCCTTGCCCCAGGCTTATCACTTCACACGCTGCTAGCTCTGACTGTCGCTTCCTGAACCCCCTCACCCTCCTTCTCACCCCCCCCCCCCCCCCCCCCCCCCCCGTCACGCCTCTTCCTCATTGGGCTGTCTGCACGCTGGTTTGGTGTGTGTGTGCGTGTGTGTTTGGGGGGGGGCTCCCTCCATGCAGAATGCAGGGTCTGTGTTCCAACCATGGTCAGATAGCAGGGCTGTGATAACCTCTGCCGTGTGTGTGATAACCTCTAGTGAGTGCTGCCCCGCCAGCTGACACGGACCAGATGTCATACTGACCCTATCTCCTTGGGAACGGGGAAAGGGGACAGGAAAGACGGGGGGCTAACTGTCAACACTGGACGGTCCCTGGGAAGGTGTGATGTGATGCTGTAAAACACACATATGAGATGAGGTAAATGACTGGAAGATGTAGTTAGGCAGGCGTTTTGAGCTGCTAGTCTGTTTTTGTGACTTAGCCAATGGCGGCGGTCTTGTAGAATTCTTGCACTCATGACATTTGATTTTATACTCTCTTAACCCTAACAAGGTATTTGTAAACATTTACTCACCCTCTCCCCCCAGCCATATAACCCACAATATCAGAATGAATGTCTTTGGAGAAGGCATGGCCGCCACTTCTAACCCCCCTCACACGCCAGCCTCCTGGAGCGCAGGGCCACATAGAGGGGACCTTAGTGCTGTGATCTCATTATCATTCTGACCCAATGGTGAGAAGAGGAGGCACCTCGCCTTCCCAATGTAGGACAGACAGGTCACCCTCAACACACACACACACACACACACACACACACACACACACACACACACACACACACACACACACACCCACACACACACACACACACTGCACTGCACTGAGCAAGGCTCTCCACACAGTCGAGCCAGTCAGGAAATGTGGATGTTGGGGGACAGAGGCCAGCGGCCTCCCCTGACCTACACTTCCTCCAGGGAGATAGCCAGACCTCTGGTAACTGTCAGGGTGTCTTCCAGACCTCCACACCAGACCCCTGGGACGCCCGCCACGGTGGGAATCCTGCCTTCTCTTTCTCTCTCTCTCCACACACAACCCTCCTGCTGTCTCACTCTCTCCACACACAACCCTCCTGCTGTCTCTCGCTCCACACACTTCCCCCCCCCTCTCCTCCTCCTCCTCCTCCTCCTCCTCCTCCTCCTCCTCCTCCTCCTCCTCTTCCTCTTCCTCTTCCTCTTCCTCTTCCTCTTCCTCTTCCTCTTCCTCTTCCTCCTCCTCCTCCTCCTCGTCCTCCTCTCTTCTTTCTCATTCCCCCTCCCTCCTTCTTTTTCTCTCTCAGTCGGTGAGTCGATAGTGTTAATTGGCCGCTCTGTCACCAGTGTATTGATTGTGACCACTAATAAAAGGGCTATTGATTGGCACTTTGTTTAACACTGGCCCGTGTGGTTCGCCCTGCCCTCTAATGCTATTCCTACAGCAACAATTTCCTGTTCCCCTCTTTCTTAATGTCATAAATT
>NW_028161766.1:0-2000 GCF_964263955.1 Coregonus lavaretus
CCCTAGCAAGCAGCGAGCCTACTAGATGGTAATACGTGCTCACGTTGCCCCTAGTGGACGGTATTGAAGGCATCTCCCGACGTCCTGGGGACCTGGACAAAGGTCTAATATGGAAGTATATCTGGTGTGATCTCGATGGTATAAGGATGTAGCTAGAGTCTGAAAGGGTTAATCCACACAGGTATGACCAGTTGGTTGCTTAAACCAGGGAGCTTCAGGTCTCAGCAAGAGTTTATTCATCATTACATCCAGGCTCTGTCGTAGCCGGCCGTGACCGGGAGACCCATGGGGCGGCGCACAATTGGCCCAGCGTCGTCCAGGGTAGGGGAGGGAATGGCCAGCAGGGGATGTAGCTCAGTTGGTAGAGCATGGCGTTTGCAACGCCAGGGTTGTGGGTTCGATTCCCACGGGGGGACAAGTATGAAAATATAATAAATAAAAAAATGTATGCACTCTCTAACTGTAAGTCGCTCTGGATAACAGCGTCTGCTAAATGACTAAAATGTAAAAAAATGTAATTACTATAACAGAGCTGTGTTTTCTATGAACATGTTCAACCTCACAGGAAACAGAATATGAGACGGTTCGAGGCTGAACACGCTTGTCTTAACGTGTATGGGGGGAGGCTATACTGTATACCATACGTGTTTGTGAGGTGCGGACTGCCTAGAGTTGTTTGGTTTTTGAAAGATAAAGGAACAGAGCAAGGAGAGGATAAAGGAACAGAGCAAGGAGAGGATAAAGGAACAGAGCAAGGAGAGGATAAAGGAACAGGGAAAGGAGAGGATAAAGGAACGGGGAAAGGAGAGGATAAAGGAACGGAGAAAGGAGAGGATAAAGGAACTGGGAAAGGAAAGGATAAAGGAACAGGGAAAGGAATGGGGAAAGGAGAGGATAAAGGAACTGGGAAAGGAGAGGATAAAGTAACTGGGAAAGGAGAAGATAAAGGAACGGGGAAAGGAGAGGATAAAGGAACTGGGAAAGGAGAGGATAAAGGAACTGGGAAAGGAGAGGATAATGTAACAGATAAAGGAGATGATAAAGCAACTGATAAAGGAGAGGATAAAGGAACGGGGAAAGGAGAGGATAAAGGAATGGGGAAAGAAGAGGATAAAGTAACTGGGAAGGAGAGGATAAAGGAACTGGGAAAGGAAAGGATAAAGGAACAGGGAAAGGAGAGGATAAAGTAAATGGGAAAGGAGAGGATAAAGGAACAGGGAAAGGAGAGGATAAAGGAACTGGGAAAGGAGAGGATAAAGTAACTGGGAAAGGAGAGGATAAAGGAACGGGGAAAGGAGAGGATTAAAGGAACTGGGAAAGGAGAGGATAAAGTAACTGGGAAAGGGAGAAGATAAAGGAACGGGGGAAAGGAGAGGATAAAGGAACTGGGAAAGGAGAGGATAAAGGAACTGGGAAAGGAGAGGATAATGTAACAGATAAAGGAGATGATAAAGCAACTGATAAAGGAGAGGATAAAGGAACGGGGAAAGGAGAGGATAAAGGAATGGGGAAAGAAGAGGATAAAGTAACTGGGAAAGGAGAGGATAAAGGAACTGGGAAAGGAAAGGATAAAGGAACAGGGAAAGGAGAGGATAAAGTAAATGGGAAAGGAGAGGATAAAGGAACAGGGAAAGGAGAGGATAAAGGAACTGGGAAAGGAGAGGATAAAGTAACTGGGAAAGGAGAGGATAAAGGAACGGGGAAAGGAGAGGATAAAGGAACTGGGAAAGGAGAGGATAAAGGAACAGGGAAAGGAGAGGATAAAGGAACAGGGAAAGGAGAGGATAAAGGAACGGGGAAAGGAGAGGATAAAGTAACTGGGAAAGGAGAGGATAAAGGAACTGGGAAAGGAGAGGATAATGTAACAGATAAAGGAGATGATAAAGCAACTGATAAAGGAGAGGATAAAGGAACGGGGAAAGGAGAGGATAAAGTAACTGGGAAAGGAGAGGATAAAGAAACAGGGAAAGGAGAGGATAAAGTAACTGGGAAAGGAGAGG
>NW_028161765.1:0-2500 GCF_964263955.1 Coregonus lavaretus
GAGTCATGGTTATAGTGATGTAGTGTGATGTGACGGAGTCATGGTTATAGTGGTGTAATGTGATGGAGTCTTGGTTATATGGTGTAGTGTGATGGAGTCATTGTTATAGTGGTGTAGTGTGATGGAGTCATGGTTATAGTGGTGTAGTGTGATGTGATGGAGTCATGGTTATAGTAGTGTAATGTGATGTGATGGAGTCATGGTTATAGTGATGTAGTATGATGGAGTCATGGTTATAGTGGTGTATTGTGATGAAGTTATGGTTATAGTGATGTAGTGTGATGTGATGGAGTCATGGTTATAGTGGTGTAGTGTGATGGAGTCATGGTTATAGTGGTGTAGTGTGATGTGATGGAGTCATGGTTATAGTAGTGTAATGTGATGGAGTCATGGTTATAGTAGTGTAATGTGATGGAGTCATGGTTATAGTGGTGTAGTGTGTTGAGTCATGGTTAAAGTGGTGTAGTGTGATGGAGTCATGGTTATAGTGGTGTAGTGTGATGGAGTCATGGTTATAGTGGTGTAGTGTAATGTGGTGGAGTCATGGTTATAGTGTTGTAGTGTGATGGAGCCATGGTTATAGTGGTGTAGAGTGATGGAGTCATGGTTAGAGTGGTGTAATGTGATGGAGTCATGTTTATAGTGGTGTAGTGTGATGTGATGGAGTCATGGTTATAGTAGTGTAATGTGATGGAGTCATGGTTATAGTGGTGTAGTGTGATGGAGTCATGGTTATAGTGATGTAGTGTGATGTGATGGAGTCATGGTTATAGTGGTGTAATGTGATGGAGTCATGGTTATAGTGGTGTAATGTGATGGAGTCATGGTTATAGTAGGGTAATGTGATGGAGTCATGGTTATAGTAGTGTAATGTGATGGAGTCATGGTTATAGTAGTGTAATGTGATGGAGTCATGGTTATAGTGATGTAGTGTGATGTGATGGAGTCATGGTTATAGTGGTGTAATGTGATGTGATGGAGTAATGGTTATAGTGGTGTAGAGTGATGGAGTCATGGCTATAGTGGTGTAATGTGATGTGATGGAGTCATGGTTATAGTGGTGTAGTGTGATGGAGTCATGGTTATAGTGGTGTAGTGTGATGGAGTCATGGTTATTGTAGTGTGATGGAGTCATGGTTATTGTAGTGTGATGGAGTCATGGTTCCTGTGTGATAGGATTCCAAGTCTTGGTCTTGGCAGAGACATCCTTAATAAAATTATTCTGAGTGTGACGTCGCCACCCTGCCCTGTTTTATCTGCTCTGTGCTGGTCTTCCCATTCCCACCCATAGCCCCCTCCATCCATAGCCCCTCCATCCATAGCCCCTCCATCCATAGCCCCTCCATCCATAGCCCCTCCATCCATAGCCCCTCCATCCATAGCCCCTCCATCCATAGCCCCTCCATCCATAGCCCCTCCATCCATAGTCCCCTCCATCCATAGCCCCTCCATCCATAGCCCCTCCATCCATAGCCCCTCCATCCATAGCCCCTCCATCCATAGCCCCCTCCATCCATAGTCCCTCCATCCATAGTCCCCTCCATCCATAGCCCCTCCATCCATAGCCCCTCCATCCATAGCCCCCTCCATCCATAGCCCCTCCATCCATAGCCCCTCCATCCATAGCCCCTCCATCCATAGCCCCCTCCATCCATAGTCCCTCCATCCATAGTCCCTCCATCCATAGTCCCTCCATCCATAGCCCCTCCATCCATAGCCCCTCCATCCATAGCCCCCTCCATCCATAGTCCCTCCATCCATAGTCCGCTCCATCCATAGTCCGCTCCATCCATAGTCCCTCCATCCATAGTCCGCTCCATCCATAGCCCCTCCATCCATAGTCCCTCCATCCATAGCCCCTCCATCCATAGCTCCTCCATCCATAGCCCCCTCCATCCATAGCCCCTCCATCCATAGTCCCCTCCATCCATAGCCCCCTCCATCCATAGCCCCCTCCATCCATAGCCCCTCCATCCATAGCCCCTCCATCCATAGCCTCTCCATCCATAGCCCCTCCATCCATAGCCCCTCCATCCATAGTCCCTCCATCCATAGTCCCTCCATCCATAGCCCCTCCATCCATAGTCCCTCCATCCATAGCCCCCTCCATCCATAGTCCCTCCATCCATAGTCCCTCCATCCATAGCCCCCTCCATCCATAGTCCCCTCCATCCATAGTCCCTCCATCCATAGTCCGCTCCATCCATAGCCCCCTCCATCCATAGCCCCTCCATCCATAGTCCCTCCATCCATAGCCCCCTCCATCCATAGTCCCCTCCATCCATAGCCCCTCCATCCATAGCCCCTCCATCCATAGTCCCCTCCATCCATAGTCCCTCCATCCATAGCCCCCTCCATCCATAGCTCCTCCATCCATAGCCCCTCCATCCATAGTCCCCTCCATCCATAGCCCCCTCCATCCATAGCCCCCTCCATCCATAGTCCCTCCATCCATAGTCCCTCCATCCATAGTCCGCTCCATCCATAGCCCCCTCCATCC
>NW_028161765.1:7500-17500 GCF_964263955.1 Coregonus lavaretus
GTACTAACTGCTACTGTACTATCTTCTACTGTACTATCTCCTACTGTACTAGTTTCTACTGTACTAGTTTCTACTGTACTATCTTCTACTGTACTATCTCCTACTGTACTAGCTCCTACTGTACTAGCTCCTACTGTACTAGTTTCTACTGTACTAGTTTCTACTGTACTATCTTCTACTGTACTATCTCCTACTGTACTAGCTCCTACTGTACTAGTTTCTACTGTACTATCTTCTACTGTACTATCTCCTACTGTACTATCTCCTACTGTACTAGCTCCTACTGTACTAGTTTCTACTGTACTAACATCCTACTGTACTAACTTCTACTGTACTAGCCTCTACTGTACTAGCTTCTACTGTTCACAGTCACCAACAGTGAAGTCCACATTATAACTGACTGTCTGTCACCTCAACTTTGTTGTTATCCGTCACCACCTTGCCAGGACAACCTGGGTGGCAACAGCAAGACGTGTATGATTGCCACGGTGAGCCCAGCAGCTGATAACTACGAGGAGACGTTGTCCACGCTGCGTTACGCAGACCGCGCCAAGAGGATCGTCAACCACGCCGTCGTCAATGAAGACCCCAACGCACGGATCATCAGAGAGCTCCGGGAGGAGGTGGAGAAACTCAGAGTACAGCTCTCTCAGGCTGAGGTGGGAGACACAGACACACACACACACACACACACACACACACACACACACACTGATGATCTGGTGCTTTTGTCACCAACCAAGGAGGGCCTACAGCAGCACCTAGATCTTCTGCACAGATTCTGTCAGACCTGGGCCCTGACAGTAAATCTCAGTAAGACAAAAATAATGGTGTTCCAAAAAAGGTCCAGAAATACAAATTCCATCTAGACACCGTTGCCCTAGAGCACACAAAAAACTATACATTCCTCGGCCTAAACATCAGCGCCACAGGTAACTTCCACAAAGCTGTGAACGATCTGAAAGACAAGGCAAGAAGGGCCTTCTATGCCATCAAAAGGAACATAGATTTCAACATACCAATTAGGATCTGGCTAAAAATACTTGAATCAGTTATAGAACCCATTGCTCTTTATGGTTGTGAGGTCTGGGGTCCGCTCACCAACCAAGAATTCACAAAATGTGACAAACACCAAATTGAGACTCTGCATGCAGAATTCTGGAAAAAATATCCTCAGTGTACAACGAAAAACACCAAATAATGCATGCAGAGCAGAATTAGGCCAATACCCGCTAATTATCAAAATCCAGAAAAGAGCTGTTAAATTCTATAACCACTTAAAAGGAAGCGATTCCCAAACCTTCCATAACAAATCCATCACCTACAGAGAGATGAACTTGGAGAAGAGTCCCCTAAGCAAGCTGGTCCTGGGGCTCTGTTCACAAACACAAACAGACCCCACAAAGCCCCAGGACAACAACAACAACAACAACACAATTAGACCCAACCAAATCCTGAGAAAATAAAAAGAGAATTACTTGACACATTGGAAAGAATTAACAAAATAACAGAGCAGACTAGAATGTTATTTGGCCCTAAACAGAGGGTAAACAGTGGCAGAATACCTGACCACTGTGACTGACCCAAAATTAAGGAAAGCTTTGACTATGTACAGACTCAGTGAGCATAGCCTTGCTATTGAGAAAGGCTGCCGTAGGCAGACCTGGCTCTCAAGAGAAGACAGGCTATGTGCACACCGCCCACAAAATGAGGTGGAAACTGAGCTGCACTTCCTAACCTCCTGCCAAATGTATGACCATATTAGAGACACATATTTCCCTCAGATTACAAAGATCCACAAAGAATTCGAAAACAAACCCAATTTTGATAAACTCCCTTATCTACTGGGTGAAATACGACAGTGTGCCATCACAGCTGCAAGATTTGTGACCTGTTGCCACAAGAAAAGGGCAACCAGTGAAGAACAAACACCATTGTAAATACAATACTTATTTTCCACCATAATTGGCAAATAAATTCATTACAAATCCTACAATGTGATTTTCTGGATTTTTTTTCTCAATTTGTCTGTCATAGTTGACGTGTACCTATGATGAAAATTACAGGCCTCTCTCATCTTTTTAAGTGGGAGAACTTGCACAATTGGTGGCTGACTAAATACTTTTTTTCCCCACTGTACATATGGCATTTGAAATGTCTTTATTCTTTTGGAACTTCTGAGTGTAATGTTTACTGTTAATATTTATTGTTTATTTCACTTTTATTTATTATCTACTTCACTTGCTTTGGCAATGTTAACGTACGTTTCCCATGCCAATAAAGCCCTTAAATCTCAGACCGAGGTGGGAGACAGACACAGAATCAACAAGGGACTATAGGGAGGTTATATAAAGCAAATGAACTTGCCTACGTTCTAACTGGTCTGTTCTGTCTGGTCCATTCTGACTGGCCCATTCTGACTGGTCTGTTCTGACTGGCCCATTCTGACTGGCCCATTCTGACTGGTCTGTTCTGTCTGGTCCATTCTGACTGGCCCATTCTGACTGGTCTGTTCTGACTGGCCCATTCTGACTGGCCCATTCTGACTGGTCTGTTCTGACTGGTCTGTTCTGACTGGCCCATTCTGACTGGTCTGTTCTGACTGGTCTGTTCTGACTGGCCCATTCTGACTGGTCTGTTCTGACTGGTCTGTTCTGACTTGTCTGTTCTGACTGGCCCATTCTGACTGGTCTGTTCTGACTGGTCTGTTCTGACTTGTCTGTTCTGACTGGTCTGTTCTGTCTGGTCCATTCTGACTGGCCCATTCTGACTGGTCTGTTCTGACTGGCCCATTCTGACTGGTCTGTTCTGACTGGTCTGTTCTGACTGGTACATTCTGACTGGTCTGTTCTGTCTGGTCCATTCTGACTGGCCCATTCTGACTGGTCTGTTCTGACATGTCTGTTCTGACTGGTCTGTTCTGACTGGTCTGTTCTGACTGGTCTGTTCTGACTGGTCTGTTCTGACTGGCCCATTCTGACTGGTCTGTTCTGACATGTCTGTTCTGACTGGTCTGTTCTGACTGGTCTGTTCTGACTGGTCTGTTCTGACTGGTCTGTTCTGACTGGTCTGTTCTGACTGGTCTGTTCGGTCTGGTCCGTTCTGACTGGTCCGTTCTGACTGGTCCGTTCTGTCTGGTCCGTTCTGACTGGTCCGTTCTGTCTGGTCCGTTCTGACTGGTCTGTTCTGACTGGTCTGTTCTGTCTGGTCCGTTCTGACTGGTCCGTTCTGACTGGTCCGTTCTGTCTGGTCCGTTCTGACTGGTCTGTTCTGACTGGTCTGTTCGGTCTGGTCCGTTCTGACTGGTCCGTTCTGTTTGGTCCGTTCTGTCTGGTCCGTTCTGACTGGTCTGTTCTGACTGGTCTGTTCTGTCTGGTCCGTTCTGACTGGTCCGTTCTGACTGGTCCGTTCTGTCTGGTCCATTCTGTCTGGTCCGTTCTGACTGGTCTGTTCTGTTTGGTCCGTTCTGACTGGCCCGTGTGTGTCTCTGTGTCTCTGTGTTCCAGTCTCTGAAGGCCCCAGAGCTGAAGGAGAAGCTCCAGGAGTCAGAGAAGTTGATCCAGGAGATGACTGTTACCTGGGAGCAGAAACTACACAAGACAGAGGAGATTGCTACGGTAACCTACATACTCACTCACATTCATTTAGCATATTCATATCTCATGGAAGCTTCTAAATTCGGACTAAACCGTTGGTAATAAATGTACGTGCTGAGGTAAAGTGACTTGTATATTTGTTGTATTTCCACAGGAGCGTCAGAAGCAGCTGGAGAGTATGGGAATCTCCCTGGAGACGTCTGGGATCAAAGTTGGAGAGGACAAATGCTTCCTGGTCAATCTGAATGCCGACCCCGCCCTCAATGAGCTGCTGGTCTACTACCTAAAGGTACACACACACACACACACACACACACACAACCACAACCACAACCACAACGCCGACCACAACTTCAATAAACTGCTGGTCTACTACCTAAAGGAATTTGGATTTACACCAGCAATCTATTTTGAATGATTATCTGGACTCAAGTTTAAGATGCAGTGGGGATTATTATTACGAAACATTTACACTGTAACTTGCCTTTGAGCCAAGTTGCTCTCTCTCTCTCTCTCTCTCTCTCTCTCTCTCTCTCTCTCTCTCTCTCTCTCTCTCTCTCTCTCTCTCTCTCTCTCTCTCTCTCTCTCTCTCTCTCTCTCCCTCCCTCTCTCTCTCTCTCTCTCTCTCTCTCTCTCTCTCTCTCTCTCTCTCTCTCTCTCTCTCTCTCTCTATCTCTCTCTCTCTCTCTCTCTCTCTCTCTATCTCTCTCTCTCTCTCTCTCTCTATCTATCTATCTATCTCTCTCTCGCTCTCTCTCTATATATATCTCTCTCTCTATTTCTCAAAGCAGAGGTTCTGCAGGGAGAGCATGCAGGAATCACACAAGCAAATAATGCTCAGTCTAACAGATTGCCTCAGCCTGAAGCAGCACACTCACACACTCACACACACACACACACACTTCACACACATTTCACACACATTTCACACACACACACACACACACACACACACACACACACACACACACACACTTCACACACACTTCACACACACTTCACACTCTCGCTAGGACTTGACAGCTACCTCACCGGCTGTCATATATTTACCAGACTGTCTAAGGAGATGGAACATGACATTTGACATTTTAGTCAATTAGCAGACACTTTTATCCAGAGCGACTGACAGTTAGTGCATTTATCTTAACAAAGCTAAGTGGGACAACCACATATCTCAGTCATAGTAAATACATTTTCCTCAATAAAGTACCTACCAGTAAAGTCAGTGCTAGTAACTATCAGTAAAGTCAGTGCTAGTAGCTATCAGTAAAGTCAGAGCTAGTAGCTATCAGTAAAGTCAGAGCTAGTAACTATCAGTAAAGTCAGTGCTGGTAGCTATCAGTAAAGTCAGTGCTAGTAGCTATCAGTAAAGTCAGTGCTGGTGACTATCAGTAAAGTCTGAGCTAGTAGCTATCGGTAAAGTCAGTGCTGGTAGCTATCTGTAAAGTCAGTGCTAGTAGCTATCAGTAAAGTCGGTGCTAGTAGCTATCAGTAAAGTCAGAGCTAGTAACTATCAGTAAAGTCAGTGCTAGTAGCTATCAGTAAAGTCAGAGCTAGTAACTATCAGTAAAGTCAGTGCTAGTAGCTATCAGTAAAGTAAGTGCTAGTAGCTATCAGTAAAGTCAGTGCTAGTAACTACCAGTAAAGTCAGTGCTAGTAGCTATCAGTAAAGTCAGAGCTAGTAACTATCAGTAAAGTCAGTGCTAGTAGCTATCTGTAAAGTCAGTGCTAGTAGCTATCAGTAAAGTCAGTGCTGGTAACTATCGGTAAAGTTAGTGCTAGTAGCTATCAGTAAAGTCAGTGCTAGTAACTATCAGTAAAGTCAGTGCTAGTAGCTATCAGTAAAGTCAGTGCTAGTAGCTATGAGTAAAGTCAGTGCTAGTAGCTATCAGTAAAGTCAGCGCTAGTAGCTATCAGTAAAGTCAGAGCTGGTAACTATCAGTAAAGTCAGTGCTAATAGCTATCAGTGAAGTCTGAGCTAGTAGCTATCGGTAAAGTCAGTGCTGGTAGCTATCAGTAAAGTTAGAGCTAGTAGCTATCAGTAAAGTCAGTGCTAGTAACTATCAGTAAAGTCAGTGCTAGTAGCTATCGGTAAAGTCAGTGCTAGTAGCTATCAGTAAAGTCAGAGCTGGTAGCTATCAGTAAAGTTAGAGCTAGTAGTTATCAGTAAAGTCAGTGCTAGTTGCTATCTGTAAAGTCAGTGCTAGTAGCTATCAGTAAAGTCATTGCTGGTAGCTATCAGTAAAGTCAGAGCTAGTAACTATCGGTAAAGTTAGTGCTAGTAGCTATCAGTAAAGTCTGAGCTAGTAGCTATCGGTAAAGTCAGTGCTAGTAGCTATCTGTAAAGTCAGTGCTAGTAGCTATCAGTAAAGTCAGTGCTGGTAACTATCTGTAAAGTTAGAGCTAGTAGCTATCAGTAAAGTCAGTGCTAGTAGCTATCAGTAAATTCAGAGCTAGTAACTATCAGTAAAGTCAGTGCTAGTAGCTATCAGTAAAGTCAGTACTAGTAGCTATCAGTAAATTCAGTGCTAGTTACTATCAGTAAAGTCAGTGCTAGTAGCTATCAGTAAAGTCAGTGCTAGTAACTATCAGTAAAGTCAGTGCTAGTAGCTATCAGTAAAGTCAGAGCTAGTAACTATCAGTAAAGTCAGTGCTAGCAGCTATCAGTAAAGTCAGAGCTAGTAACTATCAGTAAAGTCAGTGCTAGTAACTATCAGTAAAGTCAGTGCTAGTAGCTATCAGTAAAGTCAGTGCTAGTAGCTATCAGTAAAGTCAGTGCTAGTAACTATCAGTAAAGTCAGAGCTAGTAGCTATCAGTAAAGTCAGTGCTAATAACTATCAGTAAAGTCATTGCTAGTAACTATCAGTAAAGTCAGAGCTAGTAGCTATCAGTAAAGTCAGTGCTAGTAACTATCAGTAAAGTCAGAGCTAGTAGCTATCAGTAAAGTCAGTGCTAGTAACTATCAGTAAAGTCAGAGCTAGTAGCTATCAGTAAAGTCAGTGCTAGTAACTATCAGTAAAGTCAGAGCTAGTAGCTATCAGTAAAGTCAGTGCTAGTAACTATCAGTAAAGTCAGAGCCAGTAGCTATCAGTAAAGTCAGTGCTAGTAGCTATCAGTAAAGTCAGTGCTAGTAGCTATCAGTAAAGTCAGAGCTGGTAGAAGTCAGAGCTGGTAGCTATCAGTAAAGTCAGTGCTAGTAGCTATCAGTAAAGTCAGAGCTAGTAACTATCAGTAAAGTCAGAGCTAGTAACTATCAGTAAAGTCAGAGCTAGTAACTATCAGTAAAGTCAGTGCTAGTAGCTATCAGTAAAGTCAGAGCCAGTAGCTATCAGTAAAGTCAGTGCTAGTAGCTATCAGTAAAGTCAGTGCTAGTAGCTATCAGTAAAGTCAGAGCCAGTAGCTATCAGTAAAGTCAGTGCTAGTAGCTATCAGTAAAGTCAGTGCTAGTAGCTATCAGTAAAGTCAGAGCTGGTAGCTATCAGTAAAGTCAGTGCTAGTAGCTATCAGTAAAGTCAGTGCTAGTAGCTATCAGTAAAGTCAGAGCTAGTAGCTATCAGTAAAGTCAGTGCTGGTAGCTATCAGTAAAGTCAGTGCTAGTAGCTATCAGTAAAGTCAGAGCTAGTAGCTATCAGTAAAGTCAGAGCCAGTAGCTATCAGTAAAGTCAGTGCTAGTAGCTATCAGTAAAGTCAGTTTTAGTAGGGGGGGAAATAAAGTGCGAGGGGGGGTGCAGTGGGATTATTTAAGATACTCTTTGAAGAGGGTAGGGTTTCATACATACAGTACATATAGCAGTCAGCAAAGTCAGAGCTAGTAAGGGGGGAGGAAGAGTCGGGGGGGTTGGGTTTCATACATAACATAGCTAACACTGACTGGCTGCTGCTGCTGGATTCCAGATCATCTAGTCTGTGTAGTGGACAGTACAGTAGGATGATGCTAGCCTCTAGTCTGTGTAGTGGACAGTACAGTAGGATGATGCTAGCCTCTAGTCTGTGTAGTGGACAGTATAGTAGGGTGATGCTAGCCTCTAGTCTGTGTAGTGGACAGTACAGTAGGATGATGCTAGCCTCTAGTCTATGTAGTGGACAGTACAGTAGGATGATGCTAGCCTCTAGTCTGTGTAGTAGACAGTACAGTAGGATGATGCTAGCCTCTAGTCATTAGTGGACAGTACAGTAGGATGATGCTAGCCTCTAGTCTGTGTAGTGGACAGTACAGTAGGATGATGCTAGCCTCTAGTCTGTGTAGTGGACAGTACAGTAGGATGATGCTAGCCTCTAGTCTGTAGTGGACAGTAAAGTAGGATGATGCTAGCCTCTAGTCTGTAGTTGACAGTACCGTAGGATGATGCTAGCCTCTAGTCTGTGTAGTGGACAGTACAGTAGGATGATGCTAGCCTCTAGTCTTTGTAGTGGACAGTACAGTAGGATGATGCTAGCCTCTAGTCATTAGTGGACAGTACAGTAGGATGATGCTAGCCTCTAGTCTGTGTAGTGGACAGGACAGTAGGATGATGCTAGCCTCTAGTCTGTGTAGTGGACAGGACAGTAAGATGATTGCTAGCCTCTAGTCTGTGTAGTGGACAGTACAGTAGGATGATGCTAGCCTCTAGTCATTAGTGGACAGGACAGTAGGATGATGCTAGCCTCTAGTCATTAGTGGACAGTACAGTAGGATGATGCTAGCCTCTAGTCATTAGTGGACAGTACAGTAGGATGATGCTAGCCTCTAGTCTGTGTAGTGGACAGTACAGTAGGATGATGCTAGCCTCTAGTCATTAGTGGACAGTACCGTAGGATGATGCTAGCCTCTTTTTTTTATTTTATTTTTATTTAACCTTTATTTAACCAGGTAAACCAGTTGAGAACAAGTTCTCATTTACAACTGCGACCTGGCCAAGATAAAGCATAGCAGTGCGATAAAAACAAACACAGAGTAACATATGGGGTAAAACAAAACAAAGTCAAAAATACAACAGAAATACATATAATATACAGTGTGCAAATTTAGCAAGTTATGGAGGTAGGCAATAAAATAGGCTATAGTGCAAAATAATTACAATTAGTATTAACACTGGAATGATAGATGTGCAAGAGATGATGTGCAAATAGAGATACTGGGGTACAAATGAGCAAAATAGATAACAATATAGGGATGAGGTAGTTGGGCGGGCTAATTTCAGATGGGCTGTGTACAGGTGCAGTGATCGGTAAGGTGCTCTGACAACTGATGCTTAAAGTTAGTGAGGGAGATAAGTGTCTCCAGCTTCAGAGATTTTTGCAATTTGTTCCAGTCATTGGCAGCAGAGAACTGGAAGGAATTGCGGCCAAAGGAGGTGTTGGCTTTGGGGATGACCAGTGAGATATACCCGCTGGAGCGCAGACTACGGGTGGGTGTTGCTATGGTGACCAATGAGCTAAGATAAGGCGGGGATTTGCCTAGCAGTGATTTATAGATGGCCTGGAGCCAGTGGGTTTGGCGACGAATATGTAGTGAGGACCAGCCAACAAGAGCGTACAGGTCACAGTGGTGGGTATTATATGGGGCTTTGGAGACAAAACGGATGGCACTGTGATAGACTACATCCAATTTGCTGAGTAGAGTGTTGGAGGCTATTTTGTAAATGACATCGCCGAAGTCAAGGATCGGTAGGATAGTCAGTTTTACGAGGGCATGTTTGGCAGCATGAGTGAAGGAGGCTTTGTTGCGAAATAGGAAACCGATTCTAGATTTAACTTTGGATTGGAGATTCTTAATGTGAGTCTGGAAGGAGAGTTTACAGTCTAACCAGACACCTAGGTATTTGTAGTTGTCCACATACTCTAGGTCAGACCCGTCGAGAGTAGTGATTCTAGTCGGGTGGGCGGGTGCAAGCAGCGTTCGGTTGAAGAGCATGCATTTAGTTTTACTAGTGTTTAAGAGCAGTTGGAGGCTACTGAAGGAGTGTTGTATGGAATTGAAGCTCGTTTGGAGGTTTGTTAACACAGTGTCCAATGAAGGGCCAGATGTATACAAAATGGTGTCGTCTGCGTAGAGGTGGATCTGAGAGTCACCAGCAGCAAGAGCGACGTCATTGATATACAAGAGAAAAGAGTCGGCCCAAGAATTGAACCCTGTGGCACCCCCATAGAGACTGCCATAGGTCCAGACAACAGGCCCTCCAATTTGACACATTGAACTCTATCTGAGAAGTAGTTGGTGAACCAGGCGAGGCAGTCATTTGAGAAACCAAGGCTATTTAGTCTGCCAATAAGAATGCGGTGGTTGACAGAGTCGAAAGCCTTGGCCAGGTCAATGAAAACGGCTGCACAGTACTGTCTATTATCGATCGCGGTTATAATATCGTTTAGGACCTTGAGCGTGGCTGAAGTGCACCCATGACCAGCTCGGAAACCGGATTGCATA
>NW_028161765.1:22500-75511 GCF_964263955.1 Coregonus lavaretus
TAGATAGTCTTTACTGTTGGTGGTGATAGGAGGATATCTCATAGATAGTCTTTACTGTTGGTGGTGATAGGAGGATAACTCATAGATAGTCTTTACTGTTGGTGGTGATAGGAGGATATCTCATGGATAGTCTTTACTGTTGGTGGTGATAGGAGGATATCTCATAGATAGTCTTTACTGTTGGTGGTGATAGGAGGATATCTCATAGATAGTCTTTACTGTTGGTGGTGATAGGAGGATATCTCATAGGTAGTCTTTACTGTTGGTGGTGATAGGAGGATAACTCATAGATAGTCTTTACTGTTGGTGGTGATATGAGGATATCTCATAGATAGTCTTTACTGTTGGTGGGTGATAGGAGGATATCTCATTGATAGTCTTTACTGTTGGTGGTGATAGGAGGATAACTCATAGATAGTCTTTACTGTTGGTGGTGATAGGAGGATATCTCATAGATAGTCTTTACTGTTGGTGGTGATAGGAGGATATCTCATAGATAGTCTTTACTGTTGGTGGTGATATGAGGATATCTCATAGATAGTCTTTACTGTTGGTGGTGATAGGAGGATATCTCATAGATAGTTTTTACTGTTGGTGGTGATAGGAGGATATCTCATAGATAGTCTTTACTGTTGGTGGTGATATGAGGATATCTCATAGATAGTCTTTACTGTTGGTGGTGATAGGAGGATATCTCATAGATAGTCTTTACTGTTGGTGGTGATATGAGGATATCTCATAGATAGTCTTTACTGTTGGTGGTGATAGGAGGATATCTCATAGATAGTCTTTACTGTTGGTGGTGATAGGAGGATATTTGATGTGCTGTATTGTTTACTGTGTGGAAGAGGAGGTACAGTAGGATGGGATGTCTACTCCCACAACTCACCTCAATATGACATCATCAGACTGTATTGTTCTGCTCCAACAGAACCTGTGTGAATGGAACCATGACTGAGTCCTTGGTCCACCTGTGGCATGGAGACCGTATATTATGGGGCAACAACCACTTCTTCAGGTGAGGAGTTTCTCTTCAGAACATATGAACACATAATGGACAAAGTTAACGAGAGACTAACAAAATGTTTAGCTAGCTGCAGCCTGCACTAATGTGAACTGAGAGTTCAACTCCCCTGTGTACAGTACAGTACTTGAATAAGGTATGTTAGTGATGGTCTGGAACAAAAGCCAGCACAGCCAGTATCTCTCCAGGACCGGAGTCTTAGAACCATGATCTAAGTTATTAACCAGCCGCCGGGTAACTTTCCAATATTTCCAGGTTTTCCAGAAATCCTGGTTGTAATATTTCCAAAATCAGCAGGATATCCGGAATCCTCCAACCAGGATTTCTGGAAAACCTGAGAATTTAGGGAAAGTTACTGGAATTGTGACACCCTTTAGCTGCCACATATGCAGTAGAAGCAGGAAGTGAGTGTAAATCCTGTGTGTTGTAGGATAAACCTGCCTGGGCGTAAGAGGCGTGAGCGTCTGAAGGAGCTGGAGAGGGAGCGTGCGTCCCCCAGGGAGAGCTTTGTAGAGGTGGACGTAGAGACAGCCAGCGAGGCCTCCTCTGAACAGGACTACAGCTATGAGTTCGCCCAGATGGAGGTCATGATGAAGACCCTGGGAAACAACGGTATGGATGATAACTTCTGTAACGCCAAACTAGGTTTTATTGAAATCCCATTTGAAAGATTCCCGGATTTTCAGTTTATTCCCTCTAGATTCCGGTAATCTTCCAACCCGGGATTTCTAGAAAATGTGGGAGTTTTGGGAAAATTACAGGAATTTTGCAACACTATATTCAACGATATACACAGTGTTGCGTTAGCACTGCAGGTATGAACTGGATGACTCCCGGAAAGAGCTCCATGGCCTCTCCTCTTCAACCCCGACACCAGAAGTTTATTTTAGAGCCACTTGACTTGCGATGGAGGACACTAGTCTCCCTCTAGGGTAGCTGTGGGACACTAGTCTCCCTCTAGGGTAGCCGTGGGACACTAGTCTCCCTCTAGGGTAGCTGTGGGACACTATTCTCCCTCTAGGGTAGCTGTGGGACACTAGTCTCCCTCTAGGGTAGCTGTGGGACACTATTCTCCCTCTAGGGTAGCTGTGGGACACTAGTCTCCCTCTAGGGTAGCTGTGGGACACTATTCTCCCTCTAGGGTAGCTGTGGGACACTAGTCTCCCTCTAGGGTAGCCGTGGGACACTAGTCTCCCTCTAGGGTAGCTGTGGGACACTAGTCTCCCTCTAGGGTAGCCGTGGGACACTAGTCTCCCTCTAGGGTAGCCGTGGGACACTAGTCTCCCTCTAGGGTAGCTGTGGGACACTAGTCTCCCTCTAGGGTAGCTGTGGGACACTAGTCTCCCTCTAGGGTAGCTGTGGGACACTAGTCTCCCTCTAGGGTAGCCGTGGGACACTAGTCTCCCTCTAGGGTAGCTGTGGGACACTAGTCTCCCTCTAGGGTACCTGTGGGACACTAGTCTCCCTCTAGGGTAGCCGTGGGACACTAGTCTCCCTCTAGGGTAGCTGTGGGACACTAGTCTCCCTCTAGGGTAGCTGTGGGACACTATTCTCCCTCTAGGGTAGCTGTGGGACACTAGTCTCCCTCTAGGGTAGCTGTGGGACACTAGTCTCCCTCTAGGGTAGCTGTGGGACACTAGTCTCCCTCTAGGGTAGCTGTGGGACACTAGTCTCCCTCTAGGGTAGCTGTGGGACACTAGTCTCCCTCTAGGGTAGCTGTGGGACACTAGTCTCCCTCTAGGGTAGCTGTGGGACACTAGTCTCCCTCTAGGGTAGCTGTGGGACACTAGTCTCCCTCTAGGGTAGCTGTGGGACACTAGTCTCCCTCTAGGGTAGCTGTGGGACACTAGTCTCCCTCTAGGGTAGCTGTGGGACACTAGTCTCCCTCTAGGGTAGCTGTGGGACACTAGTCTCCCTCTAGGGTACCTGTGGGACACTAGTCTCCCTCTGGGGTAGCCGTGGGACACTAGTCTCCCTCTAGGGTAGCTGTGGGACACTAGTCTCCCTCTGGGGTAGCTGTGGGACACTAGTCTCCCTCTAGGGTAGCTGTGGGACACTAGTTTCCTTCTAGGGTGGCTGTGGGACACTAGTCTCCCTCTAGGGTAGCTGTGGGACACTAGTCTCCCTCTAGGGTAGCTGTGGGACACTAGTCTCCCTCTAGGGTACCTGTGGGACACTAGTCTCCCTCTAGGGTAGCCGTGGGACACTAGTCTCCCTCTAGGGTAGCTGTGGGACACAGCTGGCCTCTCCTCTCTCTCCTCTCTTTCCCTGTGATGCAGCCGTTATGTTACACAAGCTGTCTCGTGTGTGTGTGTGTATTTGTCATGCCCCTGTTCTGTTCACATTAGGTGGGATGACCTGCAGCCTTGCACCTGCTCTGTGGGAGAGGCTGCTATCCCACTACTACACACACACACCACTACACACACACACCACTACACACACACACCACTACACTACACACACCACTACACTACACACACACACCACTACACACACACACCACTACACACACACACCACTACACTACACACACACACACCACTACACACACACACCACTACACTACACACACACACACACACCACTACACACACACACCACTACACACACACACCACTACACACACACACCACTACACTACACACACACACACACACCACTACACACACACACCACTACACTACACACACCACTAAACACACACTACACATTTACATTACATTTTAGTCATTTAGCAGACGCTCTTATCCAGAGCGACTTACAGTTAGTGAGTGCATACATTTTTCATACTCTACACACACACACACACTACTACACACACCACTACACTACACACACACACACACCACTACACACACACCACTACACACACACACCACTACACACACACACACACCACTACACACACACACACCACTACACTACACACACACACACCACTACACACACACACCACTACAATACACACACACACCACTACACTACACACACCACTACACCTCTTAGAGAAGCAGTATGTTTTAACAGTATGTTATCTCTCCTATAGATCCCATGCAGAACGTGGTCCAGGTCTTAGAGAAGCAGTATGTTTTAACAGTATGTTATCTCTCCTATAGATCCCATGCAGAACGTGGTCCAGGTCTTAGAGAAGCAGGATGTTTTAACAGTATGTTATCTCTCCTATAGATCCCATGCAGAACGTGGTCCAGGTCTTAGAGAAGCAGTATGTTTTAACAGTATGTTATCTCTCCTATAGATCCCATGCAGAACGTGGTCCAGGTCTTAGAGAAGCAGTATGTTTTAACAGTATGTTATCTCTCCTATAGATCCCATGCAGAACGTGGTCCAGGTCTTAGAGAAGCAGTATGTTTTAACAGTATGTTATCTCTCCTATAGATCCCATGCAGAACGTGGTCCAGGTCTTAGAGAAGCAGGATGTTTTAACAGTATGTTATCTCTCCTATAGATCCCATGCAGAACGTGGTCCAGGTCTTAGAGAAGCAGTATGTTTTAACAGTATGTTATCTCTCCTATAGATCCCATGCAGAACGTGGTCCAGGTCTTAGAGAAGCAGTATGTTTTAACAGTATGTTATCTCTCCTATAGATCCCATGCAGAACGTGGTCCAGGTCTTAGAGAAGCAGTATGTTTTAACAGTATGTTATCTCTCCTATAGATCCCATGCAGAACGTGGTCCAGGTCTTAGAGAAGCAGTATGTTTTAACAGTATGTTATCTCTCCTATAGATCCCATGCAGAACGTGGTCCAGGTCTTAGAGAAGCAGTATGTTTTAACAGTATGTTATCTCTCCTATAGATCCCATGCAGAACGTGGTCCAGGTCTTAGAGAAGCAGGATGTTTTAACAGTATGTTATCTCTCCTATAGATCCCATGCAGAACGTGGTCCAGGTCTTAGAGAAGCAGTATGTTTTAACAGTATGTTATCTCTCCTATAGATCCCATGCAGAACGTGGTCCAGGTCTTAGAGAAGCAGTATGTTTTAACAGTATGTTATCTCTCCTATAGATCCCATGCAGAACGTGGTCCAGGTCTTAGAGAAGCAGTATGTTTTAACAGTATGTTATCTCTCCTATAGATCCCATGCAGAACGTGGTCCAGGTCTTAGAGAAGCAGTATGTTTTAACAGTATGTTATCTCTCCTATAGATCCCATGCAGAACGTGGTCCAGGTCTTAGAGAAGCAGTATGTTTTAACAGTATGTTATCTCTCCTATAGATCCCATGCAGAACGTGGTCCAGGTCTTAGAGAAGCAGTATGTTTTAACAGTATGTTATCTCTCCTATAGATCCCATGCAGAACGTGGTCCAGGTCTTAGAGAAGCAGTATGTTTTAACAGTATGTTATCTCTCCTATAGATCCCATGCAGAACGTGGTCCAGGTCTTAGAGAAGCAGTATGTTTTAACAGTATGTTATCTCTCCTATAGATCCCATGCAGAACGTGGTCCAGGTCTTAGAGAAGCAGTATGTTTTAACAGTATGTTATCTCTCCTATAGATCCCATGCAGAACGTGGTCCAGGTCTTAGAGAAGCAGGATGTTTTAACAGTATGTTATCTCTCCTATAGATCCCATGCAGAACGTGGTCCAGGTCTTAGAGAAGCAGTATGTTTTAACAGTATGTTATCTCTCCTATAGATCCCATGCAGAACGTGGTCCAGGTCTTAGAGAAGCAGTATGTTTTAACAGTATGTTATCTCTCCTATAGATCCCATGCAGAACGTGGTCCAGGTCTTAGAGAAGCAGTATGTTTTAACAGTATGTTATCTCTCCTATAGATCCCATGCAGAACGTGGTCCAGGTCTTAGAGAAGCAGTATGTTTTAACAGTATGTTATCTCTCCTATAGATCCCATGCAGAACGTGGTCCAGGTCTTAGAGAAGCAGTATGTTTTAACAGTATGTTATCTCTCCTATAGATCCCATGCAGAACGTGGTCCAGGTCTTAGAGAAGCAGGATGTTTTAACAGTATGTTATCTCTCCTATAGATCCCATGCAGAACGTGGTCCAGGTCTTAGAGAAGCAGTATGTTTTAACAGTATGTTATCTCTCCTATAGATCCCATGCAGAACGTGGTCCAGGTCTTAGAGAAGCAGTATGTTTTAACAGTATGTTATCTCTCCTATAGATCCCATGCAGAACGTGGTCCAGGTCTTAGAGAAGCAGTATGTTTTAACAGTATGTTATCTCTCCTATAGATCCCATGCAGAACGTGGTCCAGGTCTTAGAGAAGCAGTATGTTTTAACAGTATGTTATCTCTCCTATAGATCCCATGCAGAACGTGGTCCAGGTCTTAGAGAAGCAGTATGTTTTAACAGTATGTTATCTCTCCTATAGATCCCATGCAGAACGTGGTCCAGGTCTTAGAGAAGCAGTATGTTTTAACAGTATGTTATCTCTCCTATAGATCCCATGCAGAACGTGGTCCAGGTCTTAGAGAAGCAGTATGTTTTAACAGTATGTTATCTCTCCTATAGATCCCATGCAGAACGTGGTCCAGGTCTTAGAGAAGCAGTATGTTTTAACAGTATGTTATCTCTCCTATAGATCCCATGCAGAACGTGGTCCAGGTCTTAGAGAAGCAGGATGTTTTAACAGTATGTTATCTCTCCTATAGATCCCATGCAGAACGTGGTCCAGGTCTTAGAGAAGCAGTATGTTTTAACAGTATGTTATCTCTCCTATAGATCCCATGCAGAACGTGGTCCAGGTCTTAGAGAAGCAGGATGTTTTAACAGTATGTTATCTCTCCTATAGATCCCATGCAGAACGTGGTCCAGGTCTTAGAGAAGCAGTATGTTTTAACAGTATGTTATCTCTCCTATAGATCCCATGCAGAACGTGGTCCAGGTCTTAGAGAAGCAGTATGTTTTAACAGTATGTTATCTCTCCTATAGATCCCATGCAGAACGTGGTCCAGGTCTTAGAGAAGCAGTATGTTTTAACAGTATGTTATCTCTCCTATAGATCCCATGCAGAACGTGGTCCAGGTCTTAGAGAAGCAGTATGTTTTAACAGTATGTTATCTCTCCTATAGATCCCATGCAGAACGTGGTCCAGGTCTTAGAGAAGCAGTACCTGGAGGAGAAACGCACGGCGCTGGAGGAACAGAGGATGATGTACGAGAGAGAGCTGGAGTCACTACGGCAACAGCTGTCTCCTGAGAGGACCAATCAGCACCAGCGATCCAGCAGCGACCGCCTCACCTTCCCCACACACACACCATCACATCACAGCAAGATACCCCTCTGGACTGAGGAGAGGTGAGGGGAACACACACACATGCTACGGCTTTGGATGCAGTGAAAATCTAAACAACCTGTAAGATGTTTGGTACACAGCCACACGTCTGAATGGTCTTTGTATTTCCTCTGTGTGTCTGTCAGGGACGAGCTGTTCCGTCAGAGTCTGTCCAGGCTGAGGGAGCAAGTTGTGAAGGCTAACGCCCTGGTGAGAGAGGCCAACTTCCTGGCAGAGGAGATGAACAAACTGACTGACTACCAGGTCACCCTCCAGATCCCTGCAGCTAACCTCAGCGCCAACCGCAAGGTGACCAACCTCTGCATACACACACACACACACACACACACACACACACGTTATCTGTGATGTATCATGTTTTGTCATATACTGTACATACGGTACAATGAGATGGTCTGATTGTGTTGTATTATTAATATGATAACTTGTACACAAACAGGCTTTCATTTGTAGAACTTTGTTCAGTACATGATATCAAGTTGAGAGTCAGTGTGTCTTGGTTCAGCGTGGAGCCATAGTGAGTGAACCAGCCATCCAGGTGAGGAGGAAAGGGAAGGGGACTCAGGTGTGGACCATCGAGAAGCTGGAGAACAAACTAGTGGACATGAGAGACCACTACAGAGACTGGAAGGAGGGAGCAGAGGACATGGTGAGAGGAGGAGAGGAAGAGGAGAGGAGGAGAGAGGAGGTGAGGAGAGAGAGGAATGGTGAGAGGGGGGATAGAGGGAAGGGGAGAGAGGGATGGTGAGGGGGGATAGAGGGGAGGGGAGAGAGGGATGGTGAGAGGGGGGATAGAGGGGAGGAGAGAGGAGGGGAGGGGAGAGAGGGATGGTGAGGGGAGGGGAGAGAGGGATGGTGAGGGGGGGATAGAGGGGAGGGGAGAGAGGGATGGTGAGGGGGGATAGAGGGGAGGAGATGGGAGGGGATAGAGGGATGGTGGGAGGAGGGGGGAGAGGAGGGGAGAGAGGGATGGTGAGAGGGGGGATAGAGGGGAGGGGAGAGAGGGATGGTGAGGGGGGATAGAGGGATGGTGGGAGGAGGGGAGAGAGGAGAGGAGGGGAGAGAGGGATGGTGAGAGGAGAGGAGAGAGGAGAGGAGGGGAGAGAGGGATGGTGAGAGGAGAGGAGAGAGGAGGGGAGGGGAGAGAGGGATGGTGAGAGGAGAGGAGAGAGGAGGGGAGAGGAGGGGGATAGAGGGGAGGGGTCGAAGGGATCATGTTCCGATGGGAGACACTGCTGGAAGTGATTGTGGGAGGGATAAAGTATTCTTTCTCAGTGATGAAGATGATAATTGGATGATGGGTGAAGTTTTCAGGGGTGTGTTTGTATCATGTTTCCCTGATCAGTATACCAAGCTGAACAACCACAAGCAGCACAGTGAGCCCTTCTATGAAGCTCAGGAGAACCACAACCTGATAGGAGTGGCCAACGTCTTTCTGGAGTGCCTTTTCCACGACATCAGACTACAGTACGCTGTTCCCATCATCAGCCAGCAGGGGGAGGTGAGAGAACAGCGCACACACACACACACACACAGAGATACCCACACAGATACACACACAGATACACACACAGATACACACACAGATACACACACACCACAGGAGGTTGGTGGCACCTTAATTGGGGAGGACAGGCTCATGGTAATGGCTGAAGCGGAATAGGTGGAATGTTATCAAATACATCTAACACACGGTTTCCATGGTTTCCATGTATTTGATGCCATTCCATTTGCACCGTTCCGGCCATTATTATGAGCCGTCCTCCCCTCAGCAGCCTCCTGTGACGCACACAGAAAGGAACGCATGCACACACACACACACACACACACACACACACACACACACACACACACACACACACACACACAGATAGATACAAAAACATCTCACTTAAGGAGGTTTGGTAATGATTAACGATGGTAATGATACAGAGGGATTGTGCTGTTATCAACTTCATGGTAGTATTTCAGTTCCTTGCTGGGGCGGCAGGTAGCCTAGAGCAGGGTTTCCCAAACTCGGTCCTGGAGCTCCCCCTGGGGTGCACCTTTTGGTTTTTGTCCTACCACTACACAGCTGATTAAAATAATCAAAGCTTGATGTTGAGTTGGTTATTTGAATAAACTGTGTAGTGCTAGGGCAAAACCCTACATTTGCACCGGCGGGGGTGGCAGGACTGAGTTTAGGAAACCCTGGCCTAGTGGTTAAGAGCGTTGGACAAGTAACCAAAAGGTCGCTGGTTCGAATCCCCGAGTTGACTAGGTGAAAAATCTGTCAATGTGCCCTTGAGCAAGACACTTGACTCTAATTGCTCCTGTAAGTCACTCTGGATAAGAGCATCTACTAAATTATTATTTTTAAATGAATTGCTTGTTCTCAATATGTGTCTGTCCACGTTTCTACCATGGAGATTCAAATGGCTTCTGGAAAACTCTTTGTACCTGGTGTTAATCTGTCTTCTCTGTCTGTACTCAGCACCTGTTTAATCTGTCTTCTCTGTCTGTACTCAGCACCTGTTTAATCTGTCTTCTCTGTCTGTACTCAGCACCTGTTTAATCTGTCTTCTCTGTCTGTACTCAGCAGCTGTTTAATCTGTCTTCTCTGTCTGTACTCAGCAGCTGTTTAATCTGTCTTCTCTGTCTGTACTCAGCAGCTGTTTAATCTGTCTTCTCTGTCTGTACTCAGCAGCTGTTTCATCTGTCTTCTCTGTCTGTACTCAGCAGCTGTTTAATCTGTCTTCTCTGTCTGTACTCAGCAGCTGTTTAATCTGTCTTCTCTGTCTGTACTCAGCAGCTGTTTAATCTGTCTTCTCTGTCTGTACTCAGCAGCTGTTTAATCTGTCTTCTCTGTCTGTACTCAGCAGCTGTTTAATCTGTCTTCTCTGTCTGTACTCAGCACCTGTTTAATCTGTCTTCTCTGTCTGTACTCAGCAGCTGTTTAATCTGTCTTCTCTGTCTGTACTCAGCAGCTGTTTAATCTGTCTTCTCTGTCTGTACTCAGCAGCTGTTTAATCTGTCTTCTCTGTCTGTACTCAGCAGCTGTTTAATCTGTTTTCTCTGTCTGTACTCAGCAGCTGTTTAATCTGTCTTCTCTGTCTGTACTCAGCAGCTGTTTAATCTGTCTTCTCTGTCTGTACTCAGCAGCTGTTTAATCTGTCTTCTCTGTCTGTACTCAGCACCTGTTTAATCTGTCTTCTCTGTCTGTACTCAGCAGCTGTTTAATCTGTCTTCTCTGTCTGTACTCAGCAGCTGTTTAATCTGTTTTCTCTGTCTGTACTCAGCAGCTGTTTAATCTGTCTTCTCTGTCTGTACTCAGCAGCTGTTTAATCTGTCTTCTCTGTCTGTACTCAGCACCTGTTTAATCTGTCTTCTCTGTCTGTACTCAGCACCTGTTTAATCTGTCTTCTCTGTCTGTACTCAGCAGCTGTTTAATCTGTCTTCTCTGTCTGTACTCAGCAGCTGTTTAATCTGTCTTCTCTGTCTGTACTCAGCACCTGTTTAATCTGTCTTCTCTGTCTGTACTCAGCAGCTGTTTAATCTGTCTTCTCTGTCTGTACTCAGCAGCTGTTTAATCTGTCTTCTCTGTCTGTACTCAGCAGCTGTTTAATCTGTCTTCTCTGTCTGTACTCAGCAGCTGTTTCATCTGTCTTCTCTGTCTGTACTCAGCAGCTGTTTAATCTGTCTTCTCTGTCTGTACTCAGCAGCTGTTTAATCTGTCTTCTCTGTCTGTACTCAGCAGCTGTTTAATCTGTTTTCTCTGTCTGTACTCAGCAGCTGTTTAATCTGTCTTATCTGTTTGTACTCAGCAGCTGTTTAATCTGTCTTCTCTGTCTGTACTCAGCAGCTGTTTAATCTGTCTTCTCTGTCTGTACTCAGCAGCTGTTTAATCTGTCTTCTCTGTCTGTACTCAGCACCTGTTTAATCTGTCTTCTCTGTCTGTACTCAGCAGCTGTTTAATCTGTCTTCTCTGTCTGTACTCAGCAGCTGTTTAATCTGTCTTCTCTGTCTGTACTCAGCAGCTGTTTAATCTGTCTTCTCTGTCTGTACTCAGCAGCTGTTTAATCTGTCTTCTCTGTCTGTACTCAGCAGCTGTTTAATCTGTCTTCTCTGTCTGTACTCAGCAGCTGTTTAATCTGTCTTCTCTGTCTGTACTCAGCAGCTGTTTAATCTGTTTTCTCTGTCTGTACTCAGCAGCTGTTTAATCTGTCTTATCTGTTTGTACTCAGCAGCTGTTTAATCTGTCTTCTCTGTCTGTACTCAGCAGCTGTTTAATCTGTCTTCTCTGTCTGTACTCAGCAGCTGTTTAATCTGTCTTCTCTGTCTGTACTCAGCAGCTGTTTAATCTGTCTTCTCTGTCTGTACTCAGCAGCTGTTTAATCTGTCTTCTCTGTCTGTACTCAGCAGCTGTTTAATCTGTCTTCTCTGTCTGTACTCAGCAGCTGTTTAATCTGTCTTCTCTGTCTGTACTCAGCAGCTGTTTAATCTGTCTTCTCTGTCTGTACTCAGCAGCTGTTTAATCTGTCTTCTCTGTCTGTACTCAGCACCTGTTTAATCTGTCTTCTCTGTCTGTACTCAGCACCTGTTTAATCTGCCTTCTCTGTCTGTACTCAGCAGCTGTTTAATCTGTCTTCTCTGTCTGTACTCAGCAGCTGTTTAATCTGTTTTCTCTGTCTGTACTCAGCACCTGTTTAATCTGCCTTCTCTGTCTGTACTCAGCAGCTGTTTAGTCCTGTACTGATGTGTGTTGATGATGTGCTGTGTCTGTACCCCCTGGTGTGTGACAGGTAGCCGGCAGGCTCCATGTAGAGCTGATGCGTGTTAGCGGTGCGGTGCCGGAGAGGCTGGCAGGGGGAGATGACTCGTCAGAGAACTCCAGTGAGAGCAGTTTCTACGATGTGATGGACACACAGGGAGAGATCGTCCACATGGCCAGGAAACTCACCTGCAGGGTACGTCTCACATACACAAACTACTGCTGTCTGTCTGTCTGTGTCCTGTAGGGTTGATGCCGTCATTGTCCTAGATGCCATCTCCTGCCATTGTGCCTTTGAGCAAGGCACTTAACCCCCTAACTGCTCAACGGGTGCCATAGTATGACTGTTCTCTGTTCTAACCCCTCAGTATATATTAACTGTCCTCTGTTCTAACTCCTCAGTATATATAACTGTCCTCTGTTCTAACTCCTCAGTATATATAACTGTCCTCTGTTCTAACTCCTCAGTATATATAACTGTCCTCTGTTCTAACTCCTCAGTATATATAACTGTCCTCTGTTCTAACTCCTCAGTATATATAACTGTCCTCTGTTCTAACTCCTCAGTATATATAACTGTCCTCTGTTCTAACTCCTCAGTATATATAACTGTCCTCTGTTCTAACTCCTCAGTATATATAACTGTCCTCTGTTCTAACTCCTCAGTATATATAACTGTCCTCTGTTCTAACTCCTCAGTATATATAACTGTCCTCTGTTCTAACTCCTCAGTATATATAACTGTCCTCTGTTCTAACTCCTCAGTATATATAACTGTCCTCTGTTCTAACTCCTCAATATAAATAACTGTCCTCTGTTCTAACTCCTCAGTATATATAACTGTCCTCTGTTCTAACTCCTCAGTATATATAACTGTCCTCTGTTCTAACTCCTCAGTATATATAACTGTCCTCTGTTCTAACTCCTCAGTATATATAACTGTCCTCTGTTCTAACTCCTCAGTATATATAACTGTCCTCTGTTCTAACTCCTCAGTATAAATAACTGTCCTCTGTTCTAACTCCTCAGTATATATAACTGTCCTCTGTTCTAACTCCTCAGTATATATAACTGTCCTCTGTTCTAACTCCTCAGTATATATAACTGTCCTCTGTTCTAACTCCTCAGTATATATAACTGTCCTCTGTTCTAACTCCTCAGTATATATAACTGTCCTCTGTTCTAACTCCTCAGTATATATAACTGTCCTCTGTACTAACTCCTCAGTATATATAACTGTCCTCTGTTCTAACTCCTCAGTATATATAACTGTTCTCTGTTCTAACTCCTCAGTATATATAACTGTCCTCTGTTCTAACTCCTCAGTATATATAACTGTCCTCTGTTCTAACTCCTCAGTATATATAACTGTCCTCTGTTCTAACTCCTCAGTATATATAACTGTCCTCTGTTCTAACTCCTCAGTATGTGTCTGTGTGTCTTTTGGAGGATTTGGAATAAAGCAGAACATCTTCCATTGGATCTGTGTAGATTGGACAATAATGTAATCTTCTTCTATACAGGTACGTATCAGGGAGGCCACGGGGCTGCCTCTCAACCTGTCCAACTTTGTCTTCTGCCAGTACACCTTCTGGGAGGGGGCGGAGCCTACGGTGGCCCCGCCCATGGTCAGCCCAGACACGCCCACCACGCCCCGCACCCCCGACGCCCAGTTCACTGTCCGCTTCGACCACTGCAAGGTGGGTTACAAAATTCTGGTAACTTTCCTAAAATTCCCAGGTTTTCCAGAATTCCCGGTTGGAGGTATCTGGATTTCCTCCTGATTCCCTCCTGATTCCGGGACTCTTCAACTGGGATTTCTGGAAAACCTGGGAATTTTGGGAAAGTTATTTCACACCATCCTCTGCTGGCTGGCGCTGACACTGACGCTGAGGATTGTAGTTGGAATATGTCTGCATCCCAAATGGCACCCTGTTCCCTATACAGTTTACTACTTTTGACCAGGACCCATTATGTCACCATTATTCTAATATTTCTGCCAATATTTAATATTTGATATTGTATAGCCACATGTTCCTCCCCTCTCTCTGTGTGTAGGACAATGTGGTCCATGTGACGGAGGAGTTTTTAGAGTTCATCTCAGACGGGGCGCTGGCCATCGAGGTGTGGGGTCACCGCTGTGCCGGGAACGGACGCTCTCTCTGGGAGCTGGACGCACTGCAAGCCAAGACACGCACACTACGAGACAGGTACACACACACACAGTGTGTAGAGTACATACATATCGTGCATGTATAATCTCAAGGATACATGAATGCATGCACCACACACACACACACACACACACACACACACACACACACAAACTCACCCGCCACTTGCCTGTTGTGTGTCCCTGCAGGTGGAGTGAGGTGTCTCGTCGGATTGAGCTGTGGGCTTCTATCCAGGAGCTGAATGAGCAGGGGGACTACTCTGATGTAGAGATGCAGCCAGAGAAGGACATCAGTACTGGAGGAGTGTTCCAGCTCAGACAGGTAACACAGCCTGAGAAGGACATCAGTACTGGAGGAGTGTTCCAGCTCAGACAGGTAACACAGCCTGAGAAGGACATCAGTACTGGAGGAGTGTTCCAGCTCAGACAGGTAACACAGCCTGAGAAGGACATCAGTACTGGAGGAGTGTTCCAGCTCAGACAGGTAACACAGCCTGAGAAGGACATCGGTACTGGAGGAGTGTTCCAGCTCAGACAGGTAACACAGCCTGAGAAGGACATCAGTACTGGAGGAGTGTTCCAGCTCAGACAGGTAACACAGCCTGAGAAGGACATCAGTACTGGAGGAGTGTTCCAGCTCAGACAGGTAACACAGCCAGGGAAGGACATCAGTACTGGAGGAGTGTTCCAGCTCAGACAGGTAACACAGCCTGAGAAGGACATCAGTACTGGAGGAGTGTTCCAGCTCAGACAGGTAACACAGCCTGAGAAGGACATCAGTACTGGAGGAGTGTTCCAGCTCAGACAGGTAACACAGCCTGAGAAGGACATCAGTACTGGAGGAGTGTTCCAGCTCAGACAGGTAACACAGCCAGGGAAGGACATCAGTACTGGAGGAGTGTTCCAGCTCAGACAGGTAACACAGCCAGGGAAGGACATCAGTACTGGAGGAGTGTTCCAGCTCAGACAGGTAACACAGCCTGAGAAGGACATCAGTACTGGAGGAGTGTTCCAGCTCAGACAGGTAACACAGCCAGGGAAGGACATCAGTACTGGAGGAGTGTTCCAGCTCAGACAGGTAACACAGCCTGAGAAGGACATCAGTACTGGAGGAGTGTTCCAGCTCAGACAGGTAACACAGCCTGAGAAGGACATCAGTACTGGAGGAGTGTTCCAGCTCAGACAGGTAACACAGCCTGAGAAGGACATCAGTACTGGAGGAGTGTTCCAGCTCAGACAGGTAACACAGCCTGAGAAGGACATCGGTACTGGAGGAGTGTTCCAGCTCAGACAGGTAACACAGCCTGAGAAGGACATCAGTACTGGAGGAGTGTTCCAGCTCAGACAGGTAACACAGCCTGAGAAGGACATCAGTACTGGAGGAGTGTTCCAGCTCAGACAGGTAACACAGCCAGGGAAGGACATCAGTACTGGAGGAGTGTTCCAGCTCAGACAGGTAACACAGCCTGAGAAGGACATCAGTACTGGAGGAGTGTTCCAGCTCAGACAGGTAACACAGCCTGAGAAGGACATCAGTACTGGAGGAGTGTTCCAGCTCAGACAGGTAACACAGCCTGAGAAGGACATCAGTACTGGAGGAGTGTTCCAGCTCAGACAGGTAACACAGCCAGGGAAGGACATCAGTACTGGAGGAGTGTTCCAGCTCAGACAGGTAACACAGCCTGAGAAGGACATCAGTACTGGAGGAGTGTTCCAGCTCAGACAGGTAACACAGCCAGGGAAGGACATCAGTACTGGATGAGTGTTCCAGCTCAGACAGGTAACACAGCCTGAGAAGGACATCAGTACTGGAGGAGTGTTCCAGCTCAGACAGGTAACACAGCCTGAGAAGGACATCAGTACTGGAGGAGTGTTCCAGCTCAGACAGGTAACACAGCCTGAGAAGGACATCAGTACTGGAGGAGTGTTCCAGCTCAGACAGGTAACACAGCCAGGGAAGGACATCAGTACTGGAGGAGTGTTCCAGCTCAGACAGGTAACACAGCCTGAGAAGGACATCAGTACTGGAGGAGTGTTCCAGCTCAGACAGGTAACACAGCCTGAGAAGGACATCAGTACTGGAGGAGTGTTCCAGCTCAGACAGGTAACACAGCCTGAGAAGGACATCAGTACTGGAGGAGTGTTCCAGCTCAGACAGGTAACACAGCCTGAGAAGGACATCAGTACTGGAGGAGTGTTCCAGCTCAGACAGGTAACACAGCCAGGGAAGGACATCAGTACTGGAGGAGTGTTCCAGCTCAGACAGGTAACACAGCCAGGGAAGGACATCAGTACTGGAGGAGTGTTCCAGCTCAGACAGGTAACACAGCCAGAGAAACACATCAGTACTGGAGGAGTGTTCCAGCTCAGACAGGTAACACAGCCTGAGAAGGACATCAGTACTGGAGGAGTGTTCCAGCTCAGACAGGTAACACAGCCAGGGAAGGACATCAGTACTGGAGGAGTGTTCCAGCTCAGACAGGTAACACAGCCTGAGAAGGACATCAGTACTGGAGGAGTGTTCCAGCTCAGACAGGTAACACAGCCTGAGAAGGACATCAGTACTGGAGGAGTGTTCCAGCTCAGACAGGTAACACAGCCTGAGAAGGACATCAGTACTGGAGGAGTGTTCCAGCTCAGACAGGTAACACAGCCTGAGAAGGACATCAGTACTGGAGGAGTGTTCCAGCTCAGACAGGTAACACAGCCAGGGAAGGACATCAGTACTGGAGGAGTGTTCCAGCTCAGACAGGTAACACAGCCAGGGAAGGACATCAGTACTGGAGGAGTGTTCCAGCTCATACAGGTAACACAGCCTGAGAAGGACATCAGTACTGGAGGAGTGTTCCAGCTCAGACAGGTAACACAGCCAGGGAAGGACATCAGTACTGGAGGAGTGTTCCAGCTCAGACAGGTAACACAGCCAGGGAAGGACATCAGTACTGGAGGAGTGTTACAGCTCAGACAGGTAACACAGCCAGGGAAGGACACCAGTACTGGAGGAGTGTTCCAGCTCAGACAGGTAACACAGCCTGAGAAGGACATCAGTACTGGAGAAGTGTTCCAGCTCAGACAGGTAACACAGCCTGAGAAGGACATCAGTACTGGAGGAGTGTTCCAGCTCAGACAGGTAACACAGCCTGAGAAGGACATCAGTACTGGAGGAGTGTTCCAGCTCAGACAGGTAACACAGCCAGGGAAGGACATCAGTACTGGAGGAGTGTTCCAGCTCAGACAGGTAACACAGCCTGAGAAGGACATCAGTACTGGAGGAGTGTTCCAGCTCAGACAGGTAACACAGCCAGGGAAGGACATCAGTACTGGAGGAGTGTTCCAGCTCAGACAGGTAACACAGCCTGAGAAGGACATCAGTACTGGAGGAGTGTTCCAGCTCAGACAGGTAACACAGCCAGGGAAGGACATCAGTACTGGAGGAGTGTTCCAGCTCAGACAGGTAACACAGCCAGGGAAGGACATCAGTACTGGAGGAGTGTTCCAGCTCAGACAGGTAACACAGCCAGGGAAGGACATCAGTACTGGAGGAGTGTTCCAGCTCAGACAGGTAACACAGCCAGGGAAGGACATCAGTACTGGAGGAGTGTTCCAGCTCAGACAGGTAACACAGCCAGGGAAGGACATCAGTACTGGAGGAGTGTTCCAGCTCAGACGGGTAACAGGACAGCACAGACTCCATGGATAAATAGTGACCTGGACACCAATAAATAAGCAGTGCTAAAGCAACATGTAAAGGGACATTTCACTCATAAAGTTTGTCAGATGTTTCCAGCCCTTAAAAGTAGAGTGATGTCAAGATGAAACCACGTCTCACGACATCGGTTGTGTAGATCCAGTTATATGCCTCATTGCCTCAATCCCAAATGAATGGAAAAGATGAACGCCGTCTAATTTCCTGTTTGTCCTGGTTTTCTTCTGTGCTTATCTTCATTGTAATTGGCCGTCTGTATGTTAAGCAGGCTGCATGGATGGCGTGTGTGTTCTCAGGGTCACTCTCGCAGGCTGCAGGTGTGTGTGAAGCAGGTGCAGGACTCTGGGACTCTTCCTCTGTTGGTGGAGGCTGTTCTGTCTGTCTCTGTCGGCTGTGTGTCTGCACGCTCCACCAAGCTGCAGAGACCCCTGGACAGCTATCAGGTCAGTGGCACACACCACTACACACACACTATCACACACACACACACACAATCACATCCAGCATATTGCTATATCAAATAATTTGCAAGAGATGTGTGGCAATGTTAAATGTCAGATTTGCTTCCGCTTTAAAAATATACAAATGTGGTGTTATATGTACTGTATTGGTCAAGGAAACTCATGTAGCATGTTGGTGATGGTGATAGTGGTGATGGTGGGGATTGTGATGGTGATAGTGGAGATGGAGATGGTGATGGTGATAGTGGAGATGGAGATGGTGATGGTGATAGTGGAGATGGAGATGGTGATGGTGATAGTGGAGATGGAGATGGTGATGGTGATAGTGGAGATGGTGATGGTGGTGGTGTGACTAGCGGGTGGTGATTCTGGTTCTGGGCCTACTGCCATGACTAGATTATGGGCTGCTGTAAGGCTGTCTGTAAATCTAATGAAGGATGCAGAATGTATGGGTTCACATTACTGTAACACACATACATACACACACACACACACACACAGAGACACACACACAGAGACACACACCATGCCCTGGGATGAGACCCTAGCACTAGACTACAGTTCTACTGCCTAATGGTGGACTGGAGATATCTACAGTATTATAATACTGTACTGTGTATCTGGACATGATGAAATCCTAGCAATAATCAATCTCCAAATCCTGTAGTTTTCAGATGGAAGATCCTTAGGCTACCATGTCAAAGCTGTCTGATGTAGGGAAAGAAAGGTGCCAATCATCAATTATTCCACTGGAGGGAGACATCTGTAGAATGATGGAACCATAGAAATATATTCATCTGCTGTGTAGAATGTAGAAAGGTCAACACATTTGACTGTTGTGTATCAATCGAATACATTGAGTGATCTGGTTAGGCTATTTCCTAGTTGGACCACTATTTTTCACCTTAAGTTGACTACAGTGTTTCCACTGCAGTCATTTTAGCTGTGGCGCTGCGCCACGGCAAAATCATTTCCGCCACGCCCCCAAAAAATATGGAACATAAAACAAATATTTCTGCCGAGGTGCACTTTGAAGATGCCAGAACATTCTACATTTATCCCCGACCCGACTATGTGAAAAATCTGCCGATATGCCCTTGAGCAAGGCACTTAACCCTAATTGCTCCTGTAAGTCGCTCTGGATAAGAGCGTCTGCTAAATGACATTTTTTTATTTTTTATTATGCCAGAACATTCCACATTTACTTTTCTTCTGCAAACAAAACGAGTAATGAATAGAAAACTCAGACCCTAATAGAATAGTTGATCTATTTACCTCGTTGGCTTGTTGCTGTGTGTTCTATGCAAGAAAGAAATTAAGCTCGAGGCGCATTCAAGTCACGAGTGTCATAGTGAGGGAAACTGACAAGCAGTCAATGCACAACAATTCTTGCAATCACGTGGGAGAACAGCGGTTTTAATGGCTTTTGTGAAAGAGAGGGGAATCCCAGCTTTCCAGTCCTGCTTTATTTATTTCTCAACTCTTAAATATGTACGAACTGCACCATTTAATTTCTGTATAAATGTTGTTGTTTTTTTTTACCCAGAGTTTTTTGGGGGATAAAACGCCAACCTATCTCAAAATCATGTTTTGGGAGTGAGACAGATTACATTTTTAGTTGAGCAAGAGTAGTGGCAACCAGGGAAAGTGTTGGGGGAAAAAATTGTGACTTTTTACATTTACATTTACGTCATTTAGCAGACGCTCTTATCCAGAGCGACTTACAAATAGGACTGAAATGGTTTCTGTGAGAAGTACAGGCAGGGGGCGTATTACCCCGGGTGACGGTTTACCCCACGCTACCCTAACAGGTAGGCCTAAATTATATGGGACATAAAATTCATCAATAGGATGCTAACTAGTTAAAAGATCACATTTGGGATCTAGCTAATGATTAACCCAATAGGGTAAATGCAGATGGGCAACCCTATGCTTCAGCCTATGTATTTATAGCCACTATGCTGCATCAGTTGGACTACAGGTGATAATGCCTGTTGCTAATAGCATCACTGATAATATGGACCATGCATAGGCTGTATGGATGGACCAGTATGTTTAAAATATATTTTTGCCAATATGTTATTGGGCTTAATTCTGGAGGTGGAAATTATATTTTAGATGGGAGTCAGCATAATTTGATGTTCATTCATTTTGGAGTACAACGTCCTTTTAAAAAGTCACCAGAACTGAGCTTCTCAGTTCATCTACATAAAAATGATCTGGGAGAGGGGGGGAGGGGGGGGTCATTTTTATGTAGAAGGACCGATAAGCAAACTTTTACCCCCACTGCTACAAACTTTTCGAGAAGAAACACAATGTAATTTAGTTAGCCAGTGACATCTCCAGTGCCATCTCCAGTGCCACTGACCCTAGGTGTAGTGTATTTACATTTGACATGTTAGTCATTTAGCAGACGCTCTTATCCAGAGCCACTTACAGACAGTGGAGAGTAGTGTGTAGGCTACAAATACTCCACTCTGTCTGCCTGTCTGTCTGTCTGACTGACTGACTGAGTGTCTGTCTGTCTGCCTGTCTGTCTGTCTGACTGAGTGTCTGTCTGTCTGCCTGTCTGTCTGTCTGCCTGTCTGTCTGTCTGACTGACTGAGTGTCTGTCTGCCTGTCTGTCTGTCTGTCTGTCTGTCTGAGTGTCTGTCTGTCTGCCTGTCTGTCTGTCTGACTGACTGACTGAGTGTCTGTCTGCCTGTCTGTCTGTCTGTCTGTCTGACTGAGTGTCTGTCTGTCTGACTGACTGACTGAGTGTCTGTCTGTCTGCCTGTCTGTCTGTCTGACTGACTGAGTGTCTGTCTGTCTGCCTGTCTGTCTGTCTGACTGACTGACTGAGTGTCTGTCTGTCTGCCTGTCTGTCTGTCTGACTGACTGACTGAGTGTCTGTCTGTCTGCCTGTCTGACTGACTGAGTGTCTGTCTGTCTGCCTGTCTGTTTGACTGACTGACTGAGTGTCTGTCTGTCTGTCTGCCTGCCTGTCTGTCTGTCTGACTGAGTGTACTGTACTGTGCTGCTGTGTTCTGTCCTGCCAGAGGGAGGAGGAGGAGGATGGAGATATGGATAGTTATCAGGTATACTGTAACTCCTCAGTCTGCTACTGCTGCTGCTGCTGCTACTGCTGCCAATGATGATGAGGCATGATGGATGGATGGTGCTGCCTCCTAGTACTCCCATAACTGTAAAAAAAATTATATATATATATATATATATATATATAAATCCCAGGTTTTCCAGATGGAATCAAGATGGAATTAACAGGAAATCCGGGAATCCTCCAAGTGGGATTTCTGGAAAACCTTGGATTTTTTTTTGATGATTTCCCAGAAATGTTCAACCCTAACTACTGCCAATGATGATGACGAGGCATGATGGATGGAAACCAGCTTCTGGTCATGTGCTTGCAGACAGGGGGGCGCAACTGAGAAGGGGCCGCAGGGGGTGGGAGGCAGGAGACTAGAGGAGCAGGGGGTGGGAGACAGGAGACTAGAGGAGTAGGGGGTGAGAGACTAGAGGAGTAGGGGATGGGAGACAGGAGACTAGAGGAGTAGGGGGTGGGAGGCAGGAGACTAGAGGAGTAGGGGGTGGGAGACAGGAGACTAGAGGAGTAGGGGGTGGGAGACAGGAGACTAGAGGAGTAGGGGGTGGGAGACAGGAGACTAGAGGAGTAGGGGGTGGGAGACTAGAGGAGTAGGTGGTGGGAGACAGGAGACTAGAGGAGTAGGGGGTGGGAGACAGGAGACTAGAGGAGTAGGGGGTGGGAGACAGGAGACTAGAGGAGTAGGGGGTGGGAGACAGGAGACTAGAGGAGTAGGGGGTGGGAGACAGGAGACTAGAGGAGTAGGGGGTGGGAGACAGGAGACTAGAGGAGTAGGGGGTGGGAGACTAGAGGAGTAGGGGGTGGGAGACAGGAGACTAGAGGAGTAGGGGGTGGGAGACAGGAGACTAGAGGAGTAGGGGGTGGGAGACAGGAGACTAGAGGAGTAGGGGGTGGGAGACAGGAGACTAGAGGAGTAGGGAGTGGGAGACAGGAGACTAGAGGAGTAGGGGGTGGGAGACAGGAGACTAGAGGAGTAGGGGGTGGGAGACAGGAGACTAGAGGAGTAGGGGGTGGGAGACTAGAGGAGTAGGGGGTGGGAGACAGGAGACTAGAGGAGTAGGGGGTGGGAGACAGGAGACTAGAGGAGTAGGGAGTGGGAGACAGGAGACTAGAGGAGTAGGGGGTGGGAGACTAGAGGAGTAGGGGGTGGGAGACAGGAGACTAGAGGAGTAGGGGGTGGGAGACAGGAGACTAGAGGAGTAGGGGGTGGGAGACAGGAGACAGGAGACTAGAGGAGTAGGGGGTGGGAGACTAGAGGAGTAGGGGATGGGAGACAGGAGACTAGAGGAGTAGGGGGTGGGAGGCAGGAGACTAGAGGAGTAGGGGGTGGGAGACAGGAGACTAGAGGAGTAGGGGTGGGAGACAGGAGACTAGAGGAGTAGGGGATGGGAGACAGGAGACTAGAGGAGTAGGGGGTGGGAGACAGGAGACTAGAGGAGTAGGGGGTGGGAGACAGGAGACTAGAGGAGTAGGGGGTGGGAGACAGGAGACTAGAGGAGTAGGGGGTGGGAGGCAGGAGACTAGAGGAGTAGGGGGTGGGAGACAGGAGACTAGAGAAGTAGGGGGTGGGAGACAGGAGACTAGAGGAGTAGGGGGTGGGAGACAGGAGACTAGAGGAGTAGGGGGTGGGAGACAGGAGACTAGAGGAGTAGGGGGTGGGAGACAGGAGACTAGAGGAGTAGGGGGTGGGAGACAGGAGACTAGAGGAGCAGGGGGTGAGAGACAGGAGACTAGAGGAGTAGGGGGTGGGAGACTAGAGGAGTAGGGGTGGGAGACAGGAGACTAGAGGAGTAGGGGGTGGGAGGCAGGAGACTAGAGAAGTAGGGGTTGGGAGACAGGAGACTAGAGGAGTAGGGGATGGGAGACAGGAGACTAGAGGAGTAGGGGGTGGGAGACAGGAGACTAGAGGAGTAGGGGGTGGGAGACAGGAGACTAGAGGAGTAGGGGGTGGGAGGCAGGAGACTAGAGGAGCAGGGGGTGGGAGACAGGAGACTAGAGGAGTAGGGGGTGAGAGACTAGAGGAGTAGGGGTGGGAGACAGGAGACTAGAGGAGTAGGGGGTGGGAGGCAGGAGACTAGAGGAGTAGGGGGTGGGAGACAGGAGACTAGAGGAGTAGGGGGTGGGAGACAGGAGACTAGAGGAGTAGGGGGTGGGAGACTAGAGGAGTAGGGGATGGGAGACAGGAGACTAGAGGAGTAGGGGGTGGGAGACAGGAGACTAGAGGAGTAGGGGGTGGGAGACAGGAGACTATAGGAGTAGGGGGTGGGAGACAGGAGACTAGAGGAGTAGGGGGTGAGAGACAGGAGACTAGAGGAGTAGGGGGTGGGAGACAGGAGACTAGAGGAGTAGGGGGTGGGAGACTAGAGGAGTAGGGGGTGGGAGACAGGAGACTAGAGGAGTAGGGGGTGGGAGGCAGGAGACTAGAGGAGTAGGGGTGAGAGACAGGAGACTATAGGAGTAGGGGATGGGAGACAGGAGACTAGAGGAGTAGGGGGTGGGAGACAGGAGACTAGAGGAGTAGGGGGTGGGAGACAGGAGACTAGAGGAGTAGGGGTGAGAGACAGGAGACTATAGGAGTAGGGGATGGGAGACAGGAGACTAGAGGAGTAGGGGTGAGAGACAGGAGACTATAGGAGTAGGGGATGGGAGACAGGAGACTAGAGGAGTAGGGGGTGGGAGACAGGAGACTAGAGGAGTAGGGGTGAGAGACAGGAGACTATAGGAGTAGGGGATGGGAGACAGGAGACTAGAGGAGTAGGGGGTGGGAGACAGGAGACTAGAGGAGTAGGGTGTGGGAGACAGGAGACTAGAGGAGTAGGGGGTGGGAGGCAGGAGACTAGAGGAGTAGGGGATGGGAGACAGGAGACTAGAGGAGTAGGGGATGGGAGGCAGGAGACTAGAGGAGTAGGGGGTGGGAGACAGGAGACTAGAGGAGTAGGGGGTGGGAGACAGGAGACTAGAGGAGTAGGGGGTGGGAGACAGGAGACTAGAGGAGTAGGGGGTGGGAGACAGGAGACTAGAGGAGTAGGGGGTGGGAGACAGGAGACTAGAGGAGTAGGGGGTGGGAGACAGGAGACTAGAGGAGTAGGGGGTGGGAGACAGGAGACTAGAGGAGTAGGGTGTGGGAGACAGGAGACTAGAGGAGTAGGGGGTGGGAGGCAGGAGACTAGAGGAGTAGGGGATGGGAGACAGGAGACTAAAGGAGTAGGGGATGGGAGGCAGGAGACTAGAGGAGTAGGGGGTGGGAGACAGGAGACTAGAGGAGTAGGGGGTGGGAGACAGGAGACTAGAGGAGTAGGGGGTGGGAGACAGGAGACTAGAGGAGTAGGGGGTGGGAGACAGGAGACTAGAGGAGTAGGGGGTGGGAGACAGGAGACTAGAGGAGTAGGGGGTGGGAGACAGGAGACTAGAGAAGTAGGGGGTGGGAGACAGGAGACTAGAGGAGTAGGGGGTGGGAGACAGGAGACTAGAGGAGTAGGGGGTGGGAGACAGGAGACTAGAGGAGTAAGGGGTGGGAGACTAGAGGAGTAGGGGGTGGGAGACAGGAGACTAGAGGAGTAGGGGGTGGGAGACAGGAGACTAGAGGAGTAGGGGGTGGGAGACAGGAGACTAGAGGAGTAGGGGGTGGGAGACTAGAGGAGTAGGGGGTGGGAGACAGGAGACTAGAGGAGTAGGGGGTGGGAGACAGGAGACTAGAGGAGTAGGGGGTGGGAGACAGGAGACTAGAGGAGTAGGGGGTGGGAGACAGGAGATTAGAGGAGTAGGGGGTGGGAGACTAGAGGAGTAGGGGGTGGGAGACAGGAGACTAGAGAAGTAGGGGGTGGGAGACTAGAGGAGTAGGGGGTGGGAGACAGGAGATTAGAGGAGTAGGGGGTGGGAGACAGGAGACTAGAGGAGTAGGGGGTGGGAGACTAGAGGAGTAGGGGGTGGGAGACTAGAGGAGTAGGGGGTGGGAGACAGGAGATTAGAGGAGTAGGGGGTGGGAGACAGGAGACTAGAGGAGTAGGGGGTGGGAGACTAGAGGAGTAGGGGGTGGGAGACAGGAGATTAGAGGAGTAGGGGGTGGGAGACAGGAGACTAGAGGAGTAGGGGGTGGGAGACTAGAGGAGTAGGGGGTGGGAGACAGGAGACTAGAGGAGTAGGGGGTGGGAGACTAGAGGAGTAGGGGGTGGGAGACAGGAGACTAGAGGAGTAGGGGGTGGGAGACTAGAGGAGTAGGGGGTGGGAGACAGGAGACTAGATCTAGATCACTGAGTTTTCCCTGGTCAGGTCTAGTGGTCAGGACAAACCCCTGGTCCTAGGTCCGGCCTCACAGAGTGGAACATGATTGGGTAATGTTGTGCACTTTTGGAGGAGAACTCTTGTCTCCAAGCACATTGTTGGACATGGATGGCACTGGTCTACAGTGAGGGAAAAAAGTATTTGATCCCCTGCTGATTTTGAACGTTTGCCCACTGACAAAGAAATGATCAGTCTATAATTTTAATGGTAGGTTTATTTGAACAGTGAGAGACAGAATAACAATAAAAAAATCCAGAAAAACGCATATCAAAAATGTTATGAATTGATTTGCATTTTAATGAGGGAAATAAGTATTTGACCCCCTCTCAATCAGAAAGATTTCTGGCTCCCAGGTCCCAGGTGTCTTTTATACAGGTAACGAGCTGAGATTAGGAGCACACTCTTAAAGGGAGTGCTCCTGATCTCAGTTTGTTACCTGTATAAAAGACAACTGTCCACAGAAGCAATCAATCAATCAGATTCCAAACTCTCCACCATGGCCAAGACCAAAGAGCTCTCCAAGAATGTCAGGGACAAGATTGTAGACCTACACAAGGCTGGAATGGGCTACAAGACCATCGCCAAGCAGCTTGGTGAGAAGGTGACAACAGTTGGTGCGATTATTCGCAAATGGAAGAAACACAAAAGAACTGTCAATCTCCCTCGGCCTGGGGCTCCATGCAAGATCTCACCTCGTGGAGTTGCAATGATCATGAGAACGGTGAGGAATCAGCTCAGAACTACACGGGAGGATCTTGTCAATGATCTCAAGGCAGCTGGGACCATAGTCACCAAGAAAACAATTGGTAACACACTACGCCGTGAAGGACTGAAATCCTGCAGCTCCCGCAAGGTCCCCCTGCTCGAGAAAGCACATATACAGGCCCTTCTGAAGTTTGCCAATGAACATCTGAATGATTCAGAGGAGAACTGGGTGAAAGTGTTGTGGTCAGATGAGACCAAATCGAGCTCTTTGGCATCAACTCAACTCGCCGTGTTTGGAGGAGGAGGAATGCTGCCTATGACCCCAAGAACACCATCCCCACCGTCAAACATGGAGGTGGAAACATTATGCTTTGGGGGTGTTTTTCTGCTAAGGGGACAGGACAACTTGGACGGGGCCATGTACCATCAAATCTTGGGTGAGAACCTCCTTCCCTCAGCTAGGGCATTGAAAATGGGTCGTGGATGGTTATTCCAGCATGACAATGACCCAAAACACACGGCCAAGGCAACAAAGGAGTGGCTCAAGAAGAAGCACATTAAGGTCCTGGAGTGGCCTAGCCAGTCTCCAGACCTTAATCCCATAGAAAATCTGTGGAGGGAGCTGAAGGTTCGAGTTGCCAAACGTCAGGCTCGAAACCTTAATGACTTGGAGAAGATCTGCAAAGAGGAGTGGGACAAAATCCCTCCTGAGATGTGTGCAAACCTGGTGGCCAACTACAAGAAACGTCTGACCTCTGTGATTGCCAACAAGGGTTTTGCCACCAAGTACTGTCATGTTTTGCAGAGGGGTCAAATACTTATTTCCCTCATTAAAATGCAAATCAATTTATAACATTTTTGACATGCGTTTTTCTGGATTTTTTTGTTTTTATTCTGTCTCTCACTGTTCAAATAAACCTACCATTAAAATTATAGACTGACCATGTCTTTGTCAGTGGGCAAACGTACAAAATCAGCAGGGGATCAAATACTTTTTTTTCCCTCACTGTAAATAAATAATGTCAGCCAACCAAAGAAAACAATTAGAAAACCTTTTTAAGGCAGCACGCCAGGCCCAGATAGATCACTCATATTCTGGCTTTCTTTCCTCCCACTCGGCAGTGCCCTGGTGTCTGTCTGTCGTCTGTCTGTGTGTGGTCCAGTCTGTCCCTCGGTCCCTCAGGTTAAACCAACACACACTAACCTCCGTCCTGTCTGCTTCTCAACCTGCTACTCAAGAGCTGCTGCAGGAGACATGTTGTGCCTCACCTCACTCAATCACATGACCAACGCATGGCTGCATCGATGCATGACTCGTTTTGCATGACAGGGGAGTTGAGTTCACTTTCAGTTCCACAGAGGTTGTTTCACTTTGGTTGACTGAAAACCACCAATTGGAATGGGTCAGTGTTTCTGTATGTTGGTCTCCCCGTGTAATCAGGTAGGACATGGAACAGAGTGTTGGTCTCCCCATGTAATCAGGTAGGACATGAAACAGTGGGTGTGTCTCTGTGTTCCAGAGGATGGGCCTGAGCAGGCCAGTGTAGTACAGACTCACTGATCATCACCGTTTTATTTTTCAACTTACCATTAAGTCATCCATATTTATTATTTATAAAGATTGGTGAATCCGTGCAGTGTTTTGCTCAGGCCCATCCTTTCCAATGTGTGTGTGTGTGTGTGTGTGTGTGTGTGTGTGTGTGTGTGTGTGTGTGTGTGTGTGTGTGTGTGTGAGAGAGAGAAATCAGGAATGGGGGTGGAGTGTGCATGTGTGTGGTCGTGATCATGCTGGGTGGGTAGTTTGATCATGGTAATGTAATCTTTTAATCAGGCAACAGTACATTAAAGGCTCAGAGCCTGGGAGCCATTCCATTTCCTGATAGCGGTTGGGACTTTTTTCAATACACTTTGAGAAAGAGGATTAACTTTGACTTGGCTTTTAGGGCCTCACACTGTGGCTTCTCACGGTGGTCATGTGGGGTCGACTGGGGTAAAGGAAGTATGAATCTGCCGTTGGCGCCCATTCAAATCAGCCCAAATGTGACCTGACTGAACGTCCTGTAATGCTGCAGCCCACTGACAGTGATACTGTCTTCTCTTGGCCTGTAGGAGGAGGATCTGAACTGTGTGAGGGAGCGCTGGTCTGAGGCCCTCATCAAACGACAAGGGTACCTGGACGAACAGATCAACAAGATCATCAACAAACAGGGTGAGTCCCAGGCCTGACTATACAGCTATACTCTGGACCTGGATCTGTCCTTTCAATTACTTTAGTTGTGCTTGATTTAGCTTATTCAGCATTCTTGGTGGGCAGGTTTTTCCCTTTTGGGACTTGGTTTCTGTTACACTCTTCCTCCTCACACTCCTTCCTTTATCACTCCCCCCCTCCTCTCTCTCTCTGTCTCTCTCTCTCAATTCAATTTCAATTTCAATTTAAGGGCTTTATTGGCATGGGAAACGTATGTTAACATTGCCAAAGCAAGTGAAGTAGATAGTAAACAAAGGTGAAATAAACAATAAATATTAACAGTAAACATTACACTCAGAAGTTTCAAAAGAATAAAGACATTTCAAATGTCATATTATGTATATATACAGTGTTGTAACAATGTGCAAATAGTTAAAGTACAAATGGGAAAATAAATAAACATAAATATGGGTTGTATTTACAATGGTGTTTGTTCTTCACTGGTTGCCCTTTTCTTGTGGCAACAGGTCACAAATCTTGCAGCTGTGATGGCACACTGTGGTTTTTCACCCAGTAGATAAGGGAGTTTATCAAAATTGGGTTTGTTTTCGAATTCTTTGTGGATCGCTGTAATCTGAGGGAAATATGTGTCTCTAATATGGTCATACATTTGGCAGGAGGTTAGGAAGTGCAGCTCAGTTTCCACCTCATTTTGTGGGCAGTGTGCACATAGCCTGTCTTCTCTTGAGAGCCAGGTCTGCCTACGGCGGCCTTTCTCAATAGCAAGGCTATGCTCACTGAGTCTGTACATAGTCAAAGCTTTCCTTAAGTTTGGGTCAGTCACAGTGGTCAGGTATTCTGCCACTGTGTACTCTCTGTTTAGGGCCAAATAGCATTCTAGTTTGCTCTGTTTATTTGTTTGTTCTTTCCAATGTGTCAAGTAATTCTCTTTTTGTTTTCTCATGATTTGGTTGGGTCTAATTGTGTTGTTGTTGTTGTTGTTGTCCTGGGGCTGTGTGGGGTCTGTTTGTGTTTGTGAACAGAGCCCCAGGACAAGCTTACTTAGGGGACTCTTCTCCAAGTTCATCTCTCTGTAGGTGATGGCTTTGTTATGGAAGGTTTGGGAATCGCTTCCTTTTAAGTGGTTATAGAATTTAACGGCTCTTTTCTGGATTTTGATAATTAGCGGGTATTGGCCTAATTCTGCTCTGCATGCATTATTTGGTGTTTTACGTTGTACACGGAGGATATTTTTGCAGAATTCTGCATGCAGAGTCTCAATTTGGTGTTTGTCCCATTTTGTGAATTCTTGGTTGGTGAGCGGACCCCAGACCTCAGAACCATAAAGGGCAATGGGTTCTATAACTGATTCAAGTATTTTTAGCCAGATCCTAATTGGTATGTCAAATTTTATGTTCCTTTTGATGGCATAGAAGGCCCTTCTTGCCTTGTCTCTCAGATCGTTCACAGCTTTGTGGAAGTTACCTGTGGCGCTGATGTTTAGGCCGAGGTATGTATAGTTTTTTGTGTGCTCTAGGGCAACGGTGTCTAGATGGAATTTGTATTTGTGGTCCTGGCAACTGGACCTTTTTTGGAACACCATTATTTTTGTCTTACTGAGATTTACTGTCAGGGCCCAGGTCTGACAGAATCTGTGCAGAAGATCTAGGTGCTGCTGTAGGCCCTCCTTGGTTGGTGACAGAAGCACCAGATCATCAGCAAACAGAAGACATTTGACTTCAGATTCTAGTAGGGTGAGGCCGGGTGCTGCAGACTGTTCTAGTGCCCTCGCCAATTCGTTGATATATATGTTGAAGAGGGTGGGGCTTAAACTGCATCCCTGTCTCACCCCACGGCCCTGTGGAAAGAAATGTGTGTGTTTTTTGCCAATTTTAACCGCACACTTGTTGTTTGTGTACATGGATTTTATAATGTCGTATGTTTTTCCCCCAACCCCACTTTCCATCAATTTGTATAGCAGACCCTCATGCCAAATTGAGTCAAAAGCTTTTTTGAAATCAACAAAGCATGAGAAGACTTTGCCTTTGTTTTGGTTTGTTTGTTTGTCAATTAGGGTGTGCAGGGTGAATACGTGGTCTGTCGTACGGTAATTTGGTAAAAAGCCAATTTGACATTTGCTCAGTACATTGTTTTCACTGAGGAAATGAACTAGTCTGCTGTTAATGATAATGCAGAGGATTTTCCCAAGGTTGCTGTTGACGCATATCCCACGGTAGTTATTGGGGTCAAATTTGTCTCCACTTTTGTGGATTGGGGTGATCAGTCCTTGGTTCCAAATATTGGGGAAGATGCCAGAGATAAGGATGATGTTAAAGAGTTTAAGTATAGCCAATTGAAATTTGTGGTCTGTATATTTTATCATTTCATTGAGGATACCATCAACACCACAGGACTTTTTGGGTTGGAGGGTTTGTATTTTGTCCTGTAGTTCATTCAATGTAATTGGAGAATCCAGTGGGTTCTGGTAGTCTTTAATAGTTGATTCTAAGATTTGCATTTGATCATGTATATTTTTTTGCTGTTTGTTCTCTGTTATATGGCCAAAAAGGTTGGAGAAGTGGTTTACCCATACATCTCCGTTTTGGATAGATAGCTCTTCGTGTTGTTGTTTGTTTAGTGTTTTCCAATTTTCCCAGAAGTGGTTAGAGTCTATGGATTCTTCAATTACATTGAGCTGATTTCTGACATGCTGTTCCTTCTTTTTCCGTAGTGTATTTCTGTATTGTTTTAGTGATTCACCATAGTGAATCTCTCTCTGTGTCTCTGTCTCTCTCTCTGTCTCTCTCTCTCTCTCTGTCTCTCTCTCTGTCTCTCTCTCTCTGTCTCTCTCTCTCTCTCTCTGTCTCTCTCTCTCTCTGTCTCTCTCTCTCTCTCTCTCTGTCTCTCTCTGTCTCTGTCTCTCTCTCTGTCTCTCTCTCTCTCTCTGTCTCTCTCTCTGTCTCTCTCTCTGTCTCTCTCTCTCTCTCTCTGTCTCTCTCTCTCTCTGTCTCTCTCTCTCTCTCTCTTCTCTCTCTCTCTCTCTCTCTCTCTCTCTCTCTCTCTCTCTCTCTCTCTCTCTCTCTCTCTCTCTCTCTCTCTCTCTCTCTCTCTCTCTCTCTCTCTCTCTCTCTCTGTCTCTCTCTCTCTCTCTCTCTCTGTCTCTCTCTCTCTCTCTCTCTCTGTCTCTCTCTCTCTCTCTCTCGCTCTGTCTCTCTCTCTGTCTCTCTCTCTCTGTCTTTCTCTCTCTCTCTCTCTGTCTCTCTCTCTCTCTCTCCAGAGAAGTCAGAGGAGGACATGGAGAGGGAGGCCAGGCTGGTGGAACAGTGGGTAGGGCTGACTGAGGAGAGGAACGCTGTACTGGTGCCCGCGCCTGGCAGTGGTATACCTGGTGCCCCTGCCCACTGGTAAGTCTGATGGTCATTCTTTAATACACCGAATGAAATAATCACTGAATGTATGTCTGCTTTTATACATTACACAACCTTAGAGTTTGGCTCTCTGTAGTACTGCCTTTGACCCTGTGTTCTACTGTGTCACTGTTGCAGCGCTCCCTCTGCTGGGATGGAAGCTCACATCCCTGTCCTCTTCCTGGACTTGAATGGTAAGGCCTGGAATCACCTTAATAGTGACATTAAACCACTTTACCTCTGACCCAGTGGTATTCAAACTTTTTCAGCGGGGACCCCATTTTTTCCCCCATTTTTTTTTGCGACCTTACCCCACCCCAAATCTAATGACACAACCTTAAAATCGATACATTTCAATTTTTACATCAACAAATAACCTTCTATTCATGCATTTTAATCTCTCATTAAAAGGAAAATAAATATATACAGAAATTTGAATGTTGTCCTATACCGCTCTCTTAATTTTTTGTTCATACATTTTTTTAATAATTGGCGACCCCACTGCAGACCCTCTCTCTGTGTGTCTCTGTCACCTCTGCAGCAGACAACCTGACAGTGAATGAACAGTTAACAGGACCCAACGCTGCCGGGGTTAACTCTATCCTGCCCAAGGAGCATGGCAGCCAATTCTTCTACCTGCCCATCATCAGACACAGTGATGACGAGGTAGAGTACTGTGTGTGTGTGTGTGTGTGTGTGTGTGTGTGTGTGTGTGTGTGTGTGTGTGTGTGTGTGTGTGTGTGTGTGTGTGTGTTTGTGTGCACATGCACTGGCCACTTCCCGTTTTCCCGAAATCCCGGTTGGAAGATTCTCGGAGGAAATACGCAGGAAACCCGGGAGTCCTCCAATCAGGATTTCTGGAAAACCTGGGAATAATTTTGGGAAACTTACCAGAATTTTGTAACCCTAAGAATAATAGTTGTGAGTGTTTTCCCACCATGCAGTACAGCATGTAACTAACTCCTGTCTGTCATTTGTCCTCCTGCCACCAGGTGTCAGCGGTGTGCTCCTGGGACTCATCCATCCACGACTCTGTGCACCTGAACCGCGTGACGTCACCCAACGAGCGTATCTACGTGATCATTAAAGCCACGGTGCAGCTCAGCCACCCTGCCACCATGGAACTGGTGGTCCGAAAGAGGATCTCTGTCAACATCTACAACAAACAGGTCAGCACTGACTGGACTGGAGACACACACACACACAGACTGACTGACAGACATCTGTCAACATCTACAACAAACAGGTCTGCACTGACTGGACTGGAGACACACACACACACAGACTGACTGACATACATCTGTCAACATCTACAACAAACAGGTCTGCACTGACTGGACTGGAGACACACACACACACAGACTGACTGACAGACATCTGTCAACATCTACAACAAACAGGTCAGCACTGACTGGACTGGAGACACACAAACACACAGACTGACTGACAGACATCTGTCAACATCTACAACAAACAGGTCTGCACTGACTGGACTGGAGACACACACACACACAGACTGACTGACAGACATCTGTCAACATCTACAACAAACAGGTCTGCACTGACTGGACTGGAGACACACACACACACAGACTGACTGACAGACATCTGTCAACATCTACAACAAACAGGTCTGCATTGACTGGACTGGAGACACACACACACACAGACTGACTGACAGACATCTGTCAACATCTACAACAAACAGGTCAGCACTGACTGGACTGGAGACACACACACACAGACTGACTGACAGACATCTGTCAACATCTACAACAAACAGGTCTGCACTGACTGGACTGGAGACACACACACACAGACTGACTGACAGACATCTGTCAACATCTACAACAAACAGGTCTGCACTGACTGGACTGGAGACACACACACACACAGACTGACTGACAGACATCTGTCAACATCTACAACAAACAGGTCTGCACTGACTGGACTGGAGACACACACACACACAGACTGACTGACAGACATCTGTCAACATCTACAACAAACAGGTCAGCACTGACTGGACTGGAGACACACACACACACAGACTGACAGACAAACATCTGTCAACATCTACAACAAACAGGTCTGCACTGACTGGACTGGAGACACACACACACACAGACTGACTGACAGACATCTGTCAACATCTACAACAAACAGGTCAGCACTGACTGGACTGGAGACACACACACAGACTGACTGACAGATATCTGTCAACATCTACAACAAACAGGTCTGCACTGACTGGACTGGAGACACACACACACACAGACTGACTGACAGACATCTGTCAACATCTACAACAAACAGGTCTGCACTGACTGGACTGGAGACACACACACACACAGACTGACTGACAGACATCTGTCAACATCTACAACAAACAGGTCTGCACTGACTGGACTGGAGACACACACACACACAGACTGACTGACAGACATCTGTCAACATCTACAACAAACAGGTCAGCACTGACTGGACTGGAGACACACACACACACAGACTGACAGACAAACATCTGTCAACATCTACAACAAACAGGTCTGCACTGACTGGACTGGAGACACACACACACACAGACTGACTGACAGACATCTGTCAACATCTACAACAAACAGGTCTGCATTGACTGGACTGGAGACACACACAGACTGACTGACAGACATCTGTCAACATCTACAACAAACAGGTCAGCACTGACTGGACTGGAGACACACACACAGACTGACAGACAAACATCTGTCAACATCTACAACAAACAGGTCAGCACTGACTGGAACGGTCTGGTGCCTACTGACATGGCTGACAGCACATTAAGCCCGACCCAGATGAAGCCTAGTCCTGGACTAAAAGGCATGCTAGGACTAGGTTTCACCTCTGTCCGGGAATCTGGCCCTGTAACTCTCTCTGTCTGGCAGCCTGTGACTCAGTGTGCAGAACAGAAAGGCTTTCATGAGGATGCCATAACATATTGTATATTTTAATGTCTCGTCTGTGATGTACTGTGCTCAGTACTGATCCACCATGTTGTTTTTCTCTGCCATAGAGCTTCACCCAGAGTCTGAAGAGGAGGATGTCCTTGAAGAACACGCTGTACTCCTGTGGAGTCACTTATGAGATTCTGTCTAATATACCAAAGGTAAACAACTTCACTGTTACTGTGTTCAATATAGTAGATAATGTGTCCAAAATGGACTAGTAACCAAATAAAGTTAGAAACTATTTGTATTTCATTTTTGGTATCCAGGGATAATGGTACATTAAAGGTCTTGTTGATAAAAATTTTTGAAGGAGTGGGGGAGTCCCACTTGTCACATGTTTTTGGTTTATTGGATAGTTCTAATTGATATCAAATCAAAGGTTATGTGTCACATGCTTCGTAGACAACAGGTGTAGACTAACAGTGAAATGCTTAATTACGGGTCCTTTTCAACAATGCAGAGAGAAATATTATTACATTTTTTAAACATTTGAATTAGTGACATGAGGAATAAATACACAGTGAATAACGAACAACAATAATGAGTAAAAATAACGTGTCTATATACAGGAAGTAGAAAATAACATGGCTATATACAGGGAGTAGAAACTAACATGTCTATATACAGGGAGTAGAAAATAACATGGCTATATACAGGAAGTAGAAAATAACATGGCTATATACAGGAAGTAGAAAATAACATGTCTATATACAGGAAGTAGAAAATAACATGGCTATATACAGGAAGTAGAAAATAACATGTCTATATACAGGGAGTAGAAAATAACATGGCTATATACAGGAAGTAGAAAAGAACATGTCTATATACAGAGAGTAGAAAATAACATGGCTATATACAGGAAGTAGAAAATAACATGTCTATATACAGGGAGTAGAAAATAACATGTCTATATACAGAGAGTAGAAAATAACATGTCTATATACAGGAAGTAGAAAATAACATGTCTATATACAGGGAGTAGAAAATAACATGTCTATATACAGAGAGTAGAAAATAACATGGCTATATACAGGGAGTAGAAAATAACATGTCTATATACAGGGAGTAGAAAATAACATGTCTATATACAGGGAGTAGAAAATAACATGTCTATATACAGGAAGTAGAAAATAACATGTCTATATACAGGAAGTAGAAAATAACATGTCTATATACAGGAAGTACCAGTACCGAGTTGATGTGCATTACATATTATGTTATTAGTCGTGTGTACGGGATCCGCATGGTATACAGTGAGGGAAAAAAGTATTTGATCCCCTGCTGATTTTGAACGTTTGCCCACTGACAAAGAAATGATCAGTCTATAATTTTAATGGTAGGTTTATTTGAACAGTGAGAGACAGAATAACAATAAAAAAATCCAGAAAAACGCATATCAAAAATGTTATAAATTGATTTGCATTTTAATGAGGGAAATAAGTATTTGACCCCCTCTCAATCAGAAAGATTTCTGGCTCCCAGGTGTCTTTTATACAGGTAACGAGCTGAGATTAGGAGCACACTCTTAAAGGGAGTGCTCCTAATCTCAGTTTGTTACCTGTATAAAAGACACCTGTCCACAGAAGCAATCAATCAATCAGATTCCAAACTCTCCACCATGGCCAAGACCAAAGAGCTCTCCAAGAATGTCAGGGACAAGATTGTAGACCTACACAAGGCTGGAATGGGCTACAAGACCATCGCCAAGCAGCTTGGTGAGAAGGTGACAACAGTTGGTGCGATTATTCGCAAATGGAAGAAACACAAAAGAACTGTCAATCTCCCTCGGCCTGGGGCTCCATGCAAGATCTCACCTCGTGGAGTTGCAATGATCATGAGAACGGTGAGGAATCAACCCAGAACTACACGGGAGGATCTTGTCAATGATCTCAAGGCAGCTGGGACCATAGTCACCAAGAAAACAATTGGTAACACACTACGCCGTGAAGGACTGAAATCCTGCAGCGCCCGCAAGGTCCCCCTGCTCAAGAAAGCACATATACAGGCCCTTCTGAAGTTTGCCAATGAACATCTGAATGATTCAGAGGAGAACTGGGTGAAAGTGTTGTGGTCAGATGAGACCAAAATCGAGCTCTTTGGCATCAAATCAACTCGCCGTGTTTGGAGGAGGAGGAATGCTGCCTATGACCCCAAGAACACAATCCCCACCGTCAAACATGGAGGTGGAAACATTATGCTTTGGGGGTGTTTTTCTGCTAAGGGGACAGGACAACTTCACCCCATCAAAGGGTGTAATCCTTATTGTAATCATATTGTGTTGTATTGTAATGTAATCATATTGTGTTGTATTGTAATATGATAATATTGTGTTGTATTGTAATGTAATCATATTGTGTTGTATTGTAATGTAATCATATTGTGTTGTTGTCACGGTTCAGACAGACGACCAGAGGACCACAATTGCGTCACACCAGAAAGTTTATTAAAACTTAAGGGAAAAGGGAAGTAGGGAGTGAATGAAGGCTCCAGGGGTAACAGGGATCCCGTCCAATGTGCTGGGTCTGTGCCCCCCCCAGTGGCAGCGATGCGTCCTATGAAGCCGGTGGTGGGTGGTCCAGAAGTCCTGGGGGGGGGAGACACAGACACAACAGGGCGGAATGAAACCAGGCAGCAGTACAGTTCAAGGGAAATCCAAAATACGTAGTAGCAAGGCAGAAGGCTGGTCAGAGTTACCGGGATTGAAGAGTAGTCAGGAGTCGTAATGGCAGAAGCAGGTCTGGATCTCCTGGGACAGAAGAGTATCCAAAAATCAGGCAGGTCCGGGGTCACAAAACCAGGGTGAGCCAGAAGCGCGAGCAAACAGGTTCCGGGTGTGAGCTTTGCAGACGATCTGACACCGGAGAGCTGAAAGACAGGGCCTTAAATACTGGGAGAGGTAGTGGGTAATGCAGCGCAGCTGGCAGAGTAATTAGAGCAGAGCAGAGCAGGGACAGGTGGAGCTAGTTAGGCTGAGTAGAGAGAGTGGTGAGCAGAGTGGAAGAAAATTAAGGTGGTAACCCGGTGGAGTGAGAGGCTCATGACAGAACCCCCCCCCCAAGGGACGGCCCCAGAAGTCCCAAGAGCAACACCACGCCGGGCGGGAGGAGGGGAGCCGGAGGAGGGCTAGAACTCCTCCGAACGGTCCGAGTGAACGTCCTCATCCTCGGAGGAAGCCGGAGGGCCGTGGTCGGGAGATGGGACAGGTCCCGAGACAGGATCAGGCACAGGACAGGAAGCCGAGCGGGCAGGACGGTTAGGGACCCCTCTGGGGCGGCCCCTACGGATTGCAGGTTGATCAGGATGCCGTTGGTGGAAAGCGGTGATGAGAGTCCTATCCACAATCCGACTAGCTGGCACCCAGGTCCTTTCCTCAGGTCCATAGCCCTCCCAGTCAATGAGGTACTGGAGACCCCTACCCCTCCGTCTGGACCGAAGCAGGCGGCGGACGGTGTAAACCAGACCACCATCGACGAGCCGTGGAGGAGGAGGACAAGGCGCAGCAGGGACCAGCGGACTCTCATGGATGGGCTTAATCTTAGACACATGGAAAGTGGGGTGCACCCTCAGGGAATTAGGCAGTTGGAGCCGGACAGCAGTTGGGCTAATCACTCTTATGATAGGGAATGGGCCAATGAACCGAGGTGCCAGCTTCTGCGACTCCACCCTGAGTGGCAGGTTCTTCGATGACAACCACACCCTTTGACCAACATGGTAGGTGGGAGCAGGAATTCTCCGACGGTTGGCCCCGGTAGTGTAGCTGGCAACGGATCTGAGGAGTGTGGCTCGGGCTTGTGACCAGGTGCGGCGACATCGACGGGCAAAAGCAAGTGCAGATGGGCAAGTAACCTCCTCTTCCTGGCTGGCAAATAGAGGAGGCTGGTATCCATAAACACATTGGAAAGGGGACATACCGATGGCAGAGCAGGTCAGAGAATTGTGTGCGTACTCCACCCATGTCAATTGCTGCGACCAGGAGTGGGGGTTGCGTGAAGTCATGCATCGCAGTGCCTTCTCGAGCTCCTGATTAGCCCGCTCTGACTGCCCATTGGATTGGGGATGGAATCCGGAAGTCAGACTGACTGTGGCTCCCAGCAGGTGACAGAACTCCTTCCAAAAAGCGGAGGAGAATTGTGGACCACGGTCAGAAACTACATCCTTTGGCAGTCCGTGGATCCGGAAGACGTGTTCCAGGACCACCTGGGCGGTCTCCTTGGCGGTTGGGAGCTTGGGGAGGGGAATGAAGTGTGCCATCTTGCTGAAACGGTCAACTATGGTGAGAATGACGGTCATGCCACTTGAAGGGGGCAGCCCCGTGACAAAGTCAAGGGCGATGTGAGACCAGGGACGTCTGGGCACAGGCAGGGGCTGCAGCAATCCGGCTGGGGGCTGGCAGGACGACTTGTGTTGGTTGCAGATGGGGCAGGCTTGGACGAATTCCCGTACATCCTTCCTCAGAGAGGGCCACCAGAACCTCTGGGCGAGCAGGTTGTAAGTGCGGGTGGAGCCAGGGTGACAAGCTAGGCGGGAGTCATGTCCCCACTGAACGACCTGGGACCTCAGGTCTTCGGGGACAAAAAGGCGGTCAGCTGGGCAAGTGCTGGGACCTGGCTGGTTACGGAGAGCCTCCAGCACCTGTTCTTCAACAGCCCAGGTCAGAGCTGCAACGATGCAGGGACTTGGCAGAATCGACACAGGGTCCTTGGAGGGGGTGTCATCCTTCTGGAATTGACGGGAGAGGGCGTCTGGCTTGGTGTTGCGTGATCCAGGCCGGTATGACAGAGTGAAATTAAACCTGGTGAAGAACAGGGCCCAGCGGGACTGCCTGGAGTTCAACCGTTTGGCCGTGCGGATGTACTCCAAGTTCTTATGATCGGTCCAAACGAGAAATGGAATGGTGGACCCCTCCAGCCAGTGACGCCACTCCTCCAAGGCAAGCTTCACAGCCAGCAGCTCACGGTTCCCTATGTCGTAATTGCACTCAGAGGGGGACAACCGACGTGAGAAAAAGGCACAGGGATGGAGCTTCCTATCCTCCGCAGCCCACTGAGAAATCACAGCACCAACTCCCACATCCGAGGCGTCCACCTCCACAATGAATTGCCGGTCCACATCAGGCATCTGGAGGATGGGAGCGGAGGTGAACCTCACCTTGAGGGTACTGAAGGCTTTGTCGGCTGCTGGGGTCCAGGTGAAGGGTTGCTTGGTGCTGGTTAGAGCAGTGAGAGGGGCAGCAACGGTACTGTAGTTCCGGATAAACTTTCTATAGAAGTTAGCAAACCCCAGAAACTGTTGCAGCTTCTTTCTGTTCTCCGGAACTGGCCATGAAGTGACTGCTGATACTTTGGCAGGATCCATTTGGATACTTCCCTCTGCCACTATGTACCCCAGGAAGGCCACTGTCTTGACGTGAAACTCACATTTCTCTGCCTTGGCGTAGAGGGAATTCTCCAGAAGACGATGAAGGACTTGCTGGACATGGCGGGTGTGTTCAGACAGGTTTCTGGAGTAGATTAAGATGTCATCCAGGTAAACGAAGACAAACTTGTTTAACATGTCCCGCAGTACATCATTCACTAGAGCCTGGAACACAGCAGGAGCATTGGTGAGGCCAAAAGGCATAACCAGATACTCGTAGTGGCCTGTTGGTGTATTGAATGCGGTTTTCCATTCATCTCCCTCCCGGATCCGCACTAGGTGGTAAGCGTTTCTGAGATCCAACTTGGTAAAAACAGTGGCTCCCTGGAGCAACTCAAAAGCAGAGGTGAGCAGAGGCAGAGGGTAACGGTTCTTCACTGTGATGTCGTTGAGTCCCCTGTAGTCGATGCAGGGGCGAAGAGATCCGTCCTTCTTCCCCACAAAGAAGAAGCCAGCACCAGCAGGAGATGAAGATGAACGGATTAATCCTGCGGACAGAGAGCCATTGATGTAGTCCTCCATGGACTTTCTTTCAGGAGCAGACAACGAATAAAGACGACCCTTTGGAGGGGCTGTTCCAGGGAGGAGGTCGATGGCACAGTCGTACGGTCGGTGAGGGGGCAGAGATGTGGCTCTTGCTTTGTTAAACACCTCTCTGAGACCATGGTAGCATTCTGGGACATTGGAGAGGTCAGGAGCGGAGTTAGTAGGTACTGGCCGAGGGGGTAGTGCGGCAGCAAGCAGGCAGGTTCGGTGGCAGTCCTCTCCCCACTCCCTGATCACCCCGGTCACCCAGTCGAGCTGAGGGTTGTGCCGGCGGAGCCATGGGTAACCCAGGATGAGGGGTTGGCCTGGAGAGGGGAGCAGGTGAAACTGGATAGTTTCTTGATGGTTTCCGGACAGACCCATCGAGACCGGGGCCGTGACATGAGTGACCGATCCGAGTAAGTGTCCGTCCAGTGCCCGGGCAGGAATAGGAGGTGTCAAACGGAGGTTCTCCAGTCCCAGTTGGCGTGCCAGCTTGATGTCCATTATGTTGGCTTCGGCGCCAGAATCCACCAGAGCAGCCAGGGTGTGAGTTGAGTCAGAGAGGCGGAGGTGAACTTGCAGCAGGGGTTTGCGGTCGGAGGACTGGATGGTCATTGAACTCAACCGGACTCCCCCTATGCCCGGTGAGCTTCGGCCCTTTAAAGGGCAGGTTACCACACGATGTCCATCACCTCCACAATAGAGGCAGAGGTTTGAGGTGAAGCGGCGCTGGCGCTCTGCAGGAGTGAGAGAGGCTCGCCCAATCTCCATAGGCTCAGACTGATCAAGCTGACCTGGGTGAGTGGCAGTAGATGACAGGAGCCCAGTCGGATCTCTCCGAATGCCGGTAGTAGGTGGACCTTGGCGCCCCCTCTCACGACGACGGGTCTGTATCCTTCTGTCGATCCTGACAGTCAGTGCGATGGCTTCATCAAGAGTGGAAGGCAGTTCATGGGAGACCAACTCGTCCTTGATATAGTCAGCCAAACTATGGAAGAACGCGTCCACCAACGATGGTGTGTTCCAAGAACTTCGTCTAGCCAGGGTTCGGAAGTCGATGGAATGGTCTGCGACTGTACGTCTGCCTTGTCGAATACTGAACAGTTCACGAGACGCTTCTGCGGTTGGTGAATCCAGGTCAAACACCTTCAGCATCTCCTCAGCAAACAGGTCGAAGGTTGCACATGCGGGGGTTTGACGTTCGAACTCTGCTGTTCCCCAGAGTCGAGCTCGGCCCGTCAGGTGAGTGATGGCATACCCAACTCTAGCCCCCTCCGTGGCGAAGGTCCTTGGCTGCAAGGAGAACTGAAGTCGGCAGCTAGTCAGGAATGGCCGGACCTGGGTTGAATCGCCGTTGAACCGCTCGGGGTTTCCAATCTTGGGTTCCGGAGCAGCGGCTGCAATGACCGGGGCAGGTAACTCGGGGGCAGGGCTGGTGGGCAGACTGGCTGGGGTAAGGTTGGTGAGGAGTTGAATGATCATGGCGAGTTGTTGTTGCTGCTGCTGGAACTGCTGCTCATGCTCATCGGTTTCCATGTCGGGGAAAGTGTGCGCTGAGTCCATAATGGTCAGATCGTACTGTCACGGTTCAGACAGACGACCAGAGGACCACAATTGCGTCACACCAGAAAGTTTATTAAAACTTAAGGGAAAAGGGAAGTAGGGAGTGAATGAAGGCTCCAGGGGTAACAGGGATCCCGTCCAATGTGCTGGGTCTGTGCCCCCCCCAGTGGCAGCGATGCGTCCTATGAAGCCGGTGGTGGGTGGTCCAGAAGTCCTGGGGGGGGGAAGACACAGACACAACAGGGCGGAATGAAACCAGGCAGCAGTACAGTTCAAGGGAAATCCAAAATACGTAGTAGCAAGGCAGAAGGCTGGTCAGAGTTACCGGGATTGAAGAGTAGTCAGGAGTCGTAATGGCAGAAGCAGGTCTGGATCTCCTGGGACAGAAGAGTATCCAAAAATCAGGCAGGTCCGGGGTCACAAAACCAGGGTGAGCCAGAAGCGCGAGCAAACAGGTTCCGGGTGTGAGCTTTGCAGACGATCTGACACCGGAGAGCTGAAAGACAGGGCCTTAAATACTGGGAGAGGTAGTGGGTAATGCAGCGCAGCTGGCAGAGTAATTAGAGCAGAGCAGAGCAGGGACAGGTGGAGCTAGTTAGGCTGAGTAGAGAGAGTGGTGAGCAGAGTGGAAGAAAATTAAGGTGGTAACCCGGTGGAGTGAGAGGCTCATGACAGTTGTATTGTAATGTAATCATATTGTGTTGTATTGTAATATAATAATATTGTGTTGTATTGTAATGTAATCATATTGTGTTGTATTGTAATGTAATCATATTGTGTTGTATTGTAATGTAATCATATTGTGTTGTATTGTAATGTAATCATATTGTGTTGTATTGTAATATAATAATATTGTGTTGTATTGTAATGTAATCATATTGTGTTGTATTGTAATATAATAATATTGTGTTGTATTGTAATGTAATCATATTGTGTTGTATTGTAATGTAATCATATTGTGTTGTATTGTAATTAGGGCTGTCAAAAATAGCGCGTTAACGACGTTAATTAGTTGTTTGCTGTTAATTACGTCAATTTTTTTAACGCATTTCACGCATGCGCAGTGTGACAAATTATTCAGGTCAGGAAAGTGGTTGGGAGCTAGAGGCGAGATGGAGCAAGGTGAGCAAAGTGGGCCTATTGACGGATTCAAATATAAAAAGAATGATGATGGTACAGTTAACAAGTACAAGGTTATTTGCAAGATTTGTAAGAAGGAGTTTCAATTTCACCGGAGCTGTTCAAGCTTGAAGTACCATGTCAACGCCAAACATGCGTTTGCTGGGCCGTCAGATTCTGTCATCGCAGCCCTGGACAATCAGGAGCACAAACTCGTTTTGCCGACCGCAGCAGAGTGGGATAAACTGCAGAGGCTGGAGACACTTCTAGAGCCATGCAGGTAAATCAGTCTGTAACTTATCAAATAACATCGCTTTGATTATTTTCTGGAATGAATTAAACCAAGTCAAATATCAATAACATGTATCTATGTAAAAAATAATGATGATGATAATAATAATAATAATAATAATAATAATAATATGTTGATAACCACTGTTCTAATAATACACTGTCTCTGTGTGCATGTGTGTGTTTGTGTGCGTAGGTATGTAACTGAGCTCCTGGGTGGAGAGGCCTATGTCTCCTGTTCTGTGGTACTACCTTCTCTCTGCCACTTGCGTCTCAAGATGGAAGCCTGTGATGAGGACCCTGCATATGTGGTGAGATTCAAGACCAAGTTCAAGGAGGACCTAGCATCCCGTCAAGAACAGCTCAACAATGCATGGCTCCAGATTGCTACAGTTTTGGATCCTCGTTTCAAAGACTTGAAATGCCTGCCCAAGACAGACAGGGAAGAGGTGTGGACCACACTTGAAGGGATGCTGCAACAAGAATCACCCAGAAGGTCTTTACAGACACATGATGATGGGCCACCCAGGAAGAAAATCAGCCTTCTGCAAATGGGCTCAGATTCAGAATCAGAAGATGAAGAGGTCCAACCTGCCATACAGAGGTACAGAGCAGAGCCCACCATTAAATTGGAGGACTGCCCCTTGAGGTGGTGGGCATCTCATTCAGGAGCCCATGAGAAGCTGGCCTCACTAGCTCACAAATATCTAGCCACTCCTGCAACCACTGTTCCCTGTGAACGACTTTTCTCAGTTGCAGGTCACATTGTGAACAAGAAAAGGTCAGCTTTACTTTCAGAAAATGTGAACAAGTTAGTTTGCCTCAGCAACTGGCTGAAAGATGATGAAGCTCAGTAGATTTGAAAGGTGATGTTCAAACAAAAAGACCAGTTTCAGTGCAACATGTTATAGTAGTTAGCAACTGGATTTTTGAGCAACTGGATTAAAGAATGGAGGAAAAGGTAAAATATTGTTCTTTGGTTTGATTTAAAAGTTTTATTGAAAATGTTTTTTTCCACAGATGACTCAAATTGTGCAAAAATGTGGTAGGTCACTGTTATGATTTGACTACATTTATTGCTTTCTGTTCAATTGAATACTGTAAATTGTACATCCTGGTTAAGAGGAATGCCAAAGAGGAAGTGATGGAACATTACAAAGACAAATATTATGGTGTGTAGTATGTTTCAGCTTGATTTAAAACACCATTATTTGGCTGTGTTAATAAACAGACATAATATGAAAATTATGTATCTGTGTCCTGTTATTTATCTTTTGGTATGCATTTCAGAAAAAAAATGGTTAGGATTCAGGTGTAATTGCAAATAGTGATTAATCATGATTAATCCACTGAAAATTCTGATTAATTTGATTAAAAATTTTAATCATTTGACAGCCCTAATTGTAATATAATAATATTGTGTTGTATTGTAATGTAATCATATTGTGTTGTATTGTAATGTAATCATATTGTGTTGTATTGTAATGTAATCATATTGTGTTGTATTGTAATATAATAATATTGTGTTGTATTGTAATGTAATCATATTGTGTTGTATTGTAATGTAATCATATTGTGTTGTATTGTAATGTAATCATATTGTGTTGTATTGTAATGTAATCATATTGTGTTGTATTGTAATATAATAATATTGTGTTGTATTGTAATGTAATCATATTGTGTTGTATTGTAATATAATAATATTGTGTTGTATTGTAATGTAATCATATTGTGTTGTATTGTAATGTAATCATATTGTATTGTAATGTAATCATATTGTGTTGTATTGTAATGTAATCATATTGTGTTGTATTGTAATATAATAATATTGTGTTGTATTGTAATGTAATCATATTGTGTTGTATTGTAATGTAATAATATTGTGTTGTATTGTAATGTAATAATATTGTGTTGTATTGTAATGTAATAATATTGTGTTGTATTGTAATTTAATAATATTGTGTTGTATTGTAATATAATAATATTGTATTGTAATATAATAATATTGTGATATAGTAATATTGTGTTGTATTGTAATGTAATCATATTGTGTTGTATTGTAATGTAATAATATTGTGTTGTATTGTAATATAATAATATTGTGTTGTATTGTAATGTAATAATATTGTGTTGTATTGTAATATAATAATATTGTGTCCAGGCGTCTGAGGAGCCTGAGGAGAGAGAGACCCTGGCCCTGATGGCAGCGAGGGGAGACGGAGAGGACAGTCAGGATGGACAGACATATATAGAGCAGTACACCAGGGGAGTTCTGGAGGTGGAGAATATACTGAGCCTGGAGAGACTCAGACAGGTACCCTACACACTACACCCTACACACTACACACTACACACTACACACTATACACACAGGGGAGTTCTGGAGGTGGAGAATATACTGAGCCTGGAGAGACTCAGACAGGTACCCCACACACTACACACTACACACTACACACTACACCCTACACACACAGGGGAGTTCTGGAGGTGGAGAATATACTGAGCCTGGAGAGACTCAGACAGGTACCCCACACACTACACACTACACACTACACACTACACCCTACACACACAGGGGAGTTCTGGAGGTGGAGAATATACTGAGCCTGGAGAGACTCAGACAGGTACCCTACACACTACACACTACACCCTACACACTACACACTATACACTACACACACTACACACTATACACTACACACACTACACACTACACACACAGGGGGGTTCTGGAGGTGGAGAATATACTGAGCCTGGAGAGACTCAGACAGGTACCCTACACACTACACACTACACCCTACACACTACACACTACACACACAGGGGAGTTCTGGAGGTGGAGAATATACTGAGCCTGGAGAGACTCAGACAGGTACCCTACACACTACACACTACACACTACACACTACACACTATACACTACACACACTACACACTACACACTATACACTATACACTACACACTACACACTACACACTACACACTACACACTACACACACTACACACACAGGGGAGTTCTGGAGGTGGAGAATATACTGAGCCTGGAGAGACTCAGACAGGTACCCTACACACTACACACTACACACTACACACTATACACTACACACTACACACTACACACTATACACTACACACTACACACTACACACTATACACACTACACACTACACACTACACACTATACACTACACACTACACACTACACACTATACACACTACACACTATACACTATACACTACACACTACACACTATACACTACACACTACACACTACACACTATACACTACACACACTACACACTATACACTACACACTACACACACAGGGGAGTTCTGGAGGTGGAGAATATACTGAGCCTGGAGAGACTCAGACAGGTACCCTACACACTACACACTACACACTACACACTACACACTATACACTACACACACTACACACTACACCCCACACACACTACACACTACACACTACACACACAGGGGAGTTCTGGAGGTGGAGAATATACTGAGCCTGGAGAGACTCAGACAGGTACCCTACACACTACACACTACACCCTACACACTATACACTATACACACAGGGGAGTTCTGGAGGTGGAGAATATACTGAGCCTGGAGAGACTCAGACAGGTACCCTACACACTACACACTACACACTACACACTACACACACAGGGGAGTTCTGGAGGTGGAGAATATACTGAGCCTGGAGAGACTCAGACAGGTACCCCACACACTACACACTACACACTATACACTACACACTACACCCTACACCCCACACACACTACACACTACACACTACACACTACACACACAGGGGAGTTCTGGAGGTGGAGAATATACTGAGCCTGGAGAGACTCAGACAGGTACCCCACACACTACACACTACACACTACACACTACACACTATACACCAGGGGAGTTCTGGAGGTGGAGAATATACTGAGCCTGGAGAGACTCAGACAGGTACCCTACACACTACACACTACACACTACACACTACACACTATACACTACACACACTACACACTACACACTACACACTATACACCAGGGGAGTTCTGGAGGTGGAGAATATACTGAGCCTGGAGAGACTCAGACAGGTACCCTACACACTACACACTACACACTATACACTATACACTATACACTATACACTATACACTACACACTACACACTATACACCAGGGGAGTTCTGGAGGTGGAGAATATACTGAGCCTGGAGAGACTCAGACAGGTACCCCACACACTACACACTACACACTACACACTACACACTACACACTACACACCAGGGGAGTTCTGGAGGTGGAGAATATACTGAGCCTGGAGAGACTCAGACAGGTACCCTACACACTACACACTACACACTACACACTACACACTACACACTACACACTACACACTACACACTACACACCAGGGGAGTTCTGGAGGTGGAGAATATACTGAGCCTGGAGAGACTCAGACAGGTACCCTACACACTACACACTACACACTACACACTACACACTATACACTATACACCAGGGGAGTTCTGGAGGTGGAGAATATACTGAGCCTGGAGAGACTCAGACAGGTACCCCACACACTACACACTACACACTATACACTACACACTACACCCTACACCCCACACACACTACACACTACACACTACACACACAGGGGAGTTCTGGAGGTGGAGAATATACTGAGCCTGGAGAGACTCAGACAGGTACCCCACACACTACACACTACACACTACACCCTACACCCTACACACTACACACTACACACTACACACTACACACTATACACTATACACCAGGGGAGTTCTGGAGGTGGAGAATATACTGAGCCTGGAGAGACTCAGACAGGTACCCTACACACTACACACTACACACTACACACTACACACTATACACTACACACACTACACACTACACACTATACACTATACACTACACACACTACACCCTACACCCTACACCCTACACCCCACACACACTACACACTACACACTACACACTACACACTACACCCTACACCCCACACACACTACACACTACACACTACACACACAGGGGAGTTCTGGAGGTGGAGAATATACTGAGCCTGGAGAGACTCAGACAGGTACCCCACACACTACACACTACACACTACACCCTACACCCTACACACTACACACTACACACTACACACTACACACTATACACTATACACCAGGGGAGTTCTGGAGGTGGAGAATATACTGAGCCTGGAGAGACTCAGACAGGTACCCCACACACTACACACTACACACTACACCCTACACCCTACACACTACACACTACACACTACACACTATACACTATACACCAGGGGAGTTCTGGAGGTGGAGAATATACTGAGCCTGGAGAGACTCAGACAGGTACCCCACACACTACACACTACACACTATACACTACACACTACACCCTACACCCCACACACACTACACACTACACACTACACACACAGGGGAGTTCTGGAGGTGGAGAATATACTGAGCCTGGAGAGACTCAGACAGGTACCCCACACACTACACACTACACACTACACCCTACACCCTACACACTACACACTACACACTACACACTACACACTATACACTATACACCAGGGGAGTTCTGGAGGTGGAGAATATACTGAGCCTGGAGAGACTCAGACAGGTACCCTACACACTACACACTACACACTACACACTACACACTATACACTACACACACTACACACTACACACTATACACTATACACTACACACACTACACCCTACACCCTACACCCCACACACACTACACACTACACACTACACACTACACACTACACCCTACACCCCACACACACTACACACTACACACTACACACACAGGGGAGTTCTGGAGGTGGAGAATATACTGAGCCTGGAGAGACTCAGACAGGTACCCCACACACTACACACTACACACTACACCCTACACCCTACACACTACACACTACACACTACACACTACACACTATACACTATACACCAGGGGAGTTCTGGAGGTGGAGAATATACTGAGCCTGGAGAGACTCAGACAGGTACCCCACACACTACACACTACACACTACACCCTACACCCTACACACTACACACTACACACTACACACTATACACTATACACCAGGGGAGTTCTGGAGGTGGAGAATATACTGAGCCTGGAGAGACTCAGACAGGTACCCTACACACTACACACTACACCCTACACACTACACACTACACACTACACACTATACACTACACACACTACACACTACACACTATACACTATACACTACACACTACACACTACACACTACACACTACACACTACACACTATACACTACACACACTACACACTACACACTATACACTATACACTACACACTACACACTACACACTACACACTACACACTACACACTACACCCTACACCCCACACACACTACACACACAGGGGAGTTCTGGAGGTGGAGAATATACTGAGCCTGGAGAGACTCAGACAGGTACCCTACACACTACACACTACACACTACACACTATACACTACACACACTACACACTATACACTATACACTACACACTACACACTACACACTACACACTACACACTACACCCTACACCCCACACACACTACACACACAGGGGAGTTCTGGAGGTGGAGAATATACTGAGCCTGGAGAGACTCAGACAGGTACCCTACACACTACACACTACACACTATACACTACACACACTACACACTACACACTATACACTACACACTACACACTACACACTACACCCCACACACACTACACACTACACACTATACACTACACACTACACACTATACACTACACACTACACACTACACACTACACACTACACACTACACACTACACCCTACACCCCACACACACTACACACTACACACTACACACACAGGGGAGTTCTGGAGGTGGAGAATATACTGAGCCTGGAGAGACTCAGACAGGTACCCTACACACTACACACTACACACTACACACTACACACTACACACTATACACTACACACACTACACACTACACACTATACACTACACACTACACACTACACACTACACACTACACCCTACACCCCACACACACTACACACTACACACTATACACTACACACTACACACTATACACTACACACTACACACTACACACTACACACTACACACTACACCCTACACCCACACACACTACACACTACACACTACACACTACACACACAGGGGAGTTCTGGAGGTGGAGAATATACTGAGCCTGGAGAGACTCAGACAGGTACCCTACACACTACACACTACACACTACACACTACACACTATACACTACACACACTACACACTACACACTATACACTACACACTACACACTACACACTACACCCTACACCCCACACACACTACACACTACACACTATACACTACACACTACACACTATACACTACACACTACACACTACACACTACACACTACACCCTACACCCCACACACACTACACACTACACACTACACACTACACACTACACACTATACACTATACACTACACACTACACACTACACACTACACACTATACACTACACACTACACACTACACACTATACACACTACACACTACACACTACACCCCACACACACTACACACTACACACTACACACTACACACTACACACTACACCCTACACCCCACACACACTACACACTACACACTATACACTACACACTACACACTATACACTACACACTACACACTACACACTACACACTATACACTACACACTACACACTACACACTATACACACTACACACTACACACTACACACTATACACTACACACACTACACACTACACACTACACTACACACTACACTACACACTACACACACACACTACACACTACACACTACACACACTACACACTACACACTACACACCACACACACTACACACTACACACCACACACACTACACACTACACACTACACACACACACTACACACACTACACACTACACACTACACACACACACTACACACACACACTACACACACTACACACTACACACACACACTACACACTACACACTACCCACACACACTACACACTACACACACACACTACACACTACACACTACACACTACACACACACACACTACACACTACACACTACCTACACACTACACACTACACACACACACTACACACTACACACTACCCACACACACTACACACTACACACACACACTACACACTACACACTACACACACTACACACTACACACTACACACACTACACACTACACACACTACACACACTACACACTACACACTACACACTACACACCACACACACTACACCACTACACACTACACACCACACACACTACACACTACACACTACACACTACACACACTAACACTACACACACACACACTACACACTACACACACTACACACTACACACTACACACTACACACCACACACACTACACACTACACACCCTACACACTACACACTACACACACACACTACACACACTACACACTACACACACACACTACACACTACACACACTACACACACTACACACTACACACACTACACACACTACACACTACACACACACACTACACACTACACACTACACACACACACTACACACACTACACACTACACACACACACTACACACACACACTACACACACTACACACTACACACACACACTACACACACACACACACACACTACACACACTACACACTACATACTACACACTACACACACACTACACACACACACACACTACACACACACACACACACTACACACACACACTACACACACACACATTTCACACTACACACACACTACACACACACACACTACACCCACACACACACACATTTCACACACACACACACTTCACACTACACACACACACTTAACACTACACACACACATTTCACACTACACACACACATTTCACACACACACTTCA